>NC_057813.1:64425592-64700464 GCF_018294505.1 Triticum aestivum
TGAATCGAATTTGGGGGGAATTTTTGTGGGGGGGGAGGATTTTCGCGCGGTGGGTGGGGGGAGTTTGGTGCATGGTCGGTTTCTCCAAGTGCAGTCCCGCGTGTCAGTGAAGAGGCAAGCCGAAGCGCGTTCCGTTTGCGTAAGCCGTGTGCAGGACCGAACGTGTGTGGGGTGCAATGCGACCGCGACAGGAGTGTTGTGAGTGTACCGCCTTTTTTCCTTTTAAACTAGGTGCTTCGCCCCCTCAAAAAAAATGTTGCTTCAGGCGATCCATCGATACTACTACTAGTAATCCGGTAATCCCAACTAAAACGGCGCGGCCGGGTTTTTTCCCGCGCGATATGCTGGGAGGTTGGCTTAGTTGGGTTTTTTTAGATTTGTCTCGTTTCAATAAAAAGCAGAGTTGGTGATGATGGTGTGCCTGTCATCCTGCAATATAGGCCGTCCGATCTATATCTAACGGATAGGAAGGAAACTAAGACAATTTACCCGCACTCCTCTCCACATTTGCAGATAAGGCTTTTCCTCGTTCATCCTTTTCTCCCACAAGATCTTGATCTTCTGTGCACTAGTACTCCTACAATATGTACTATTATGAAAGTTCATATACACCGGCCGAGATTAATGCAAACACGACAGATTTTCATTACATTTCGAACTTTTATAAGACAGAAAAATAAAAGAAACCCGACCCTAAACCTATTCTACGGCAGCGACCGACGTCCTCCATCTGCGATCTCTATGTACGGGGGTGGGGTTCAAGACCCGTGAAGTGAAGGTGCGGTCTCCGGCGAGGAAGAGTAGAACACGGGATACGGAGCGGCCAGTTGGCACACCATGCCCTGCCGCCTCCCATGCCCTACTCGTCCTCGGAGGAGTCCCCGACCTCGACAGTGCCGGACGTTGGACGGCGGCAAGTACGACGCGTGGCTGACGATGCTCCCGTCGTCGGCCGCCAGCGTGGCCACCGCTTGTGCGGTCGCGTCCGCGTCCGGCTACGCCGCTATTGCGTCACGAGAGGCGACTTGAGCGAGAGAGGCGACCTCGAGCTTCATCCCCAAAGACAAGCTCTCCCGCAGAGCGTTCGCACTTGCGGTCATGGCGGATGTGGTGTCAGGTAGGAGGACGATGCGCTATGGTGTGGAGGTTAGCTGGGCGTTGCCGCTTTAAGTAGCGCATTCCGGTGAGGCCAAGCGTCCGGGTGCGTCATTAAGTCGCCGGAGTTGGTTCCTCGGGCACCGAGCCTCTTAACGACGACATACGAACGGACGGCATGAATCGAGCAGCTGGCGCCGGCTGGGAACGCACCACGCAACGGCGCGAGGAACGAGGGCTTTGGTGTGCTAGGGTAGTCAGTTGCGGTCGTGGCAACGTTGGAGATGCCCTTTGCTCAAATGCGATCCTCGCATGTCATTGAAAAAGCAAGACGACCCGGCATGGTCTCAGGTCCAAAGGATGCAGTTGGCTGCGCTACACCACTCCGCGGACGCGTCGTGGCGCCCCGTGCATCCGTGACGAGCCGGGTGTTGGGGTGTGTTTGGATTGTGGCCAAAGTGCACCTTACCAAAATTTTGGTCATGACCCAAAGATTGGTCTTTGTTTGGATGGTTGCCATTTCTTTGGCATGCCAATGAACTCTAGCCAACTCTAGTTCATTTTTCTTGCCAATGTCGGCCAAATCATGGGCAACCAATACCTCAAACAAAATTTTGGCTACCAATGCTTTGATGGGGCAACCTTGGGCACAAACCAAACATATCGTTGGTCGTGCTATAGCACAAACGCCACCCTCGGCACACTGAAACCGACTGTGTCTATCAACGATATGAGCGTGTCGCTAACCGCGGTCGCCGTGTCTAGAGGCGGTGCTGGAGCTGCGCCCCGTTGTTGGCCCCAAAGACCCACATGAATGGTTGTCGGTGGCAAGGAGGTCGTGGGCCAGCTCCTCCATTGGACTAGTCTGCGCTACTTCGTCCCGACGGGTGTGCCCCACATGTCGGTTTCCCTATTTTCCTGGCCATATTCGAGCGTGAGTGCTCCGCGTTGCGCATTAGGCCTTTCACTATGTAGGCCAAGCGAGACAACTTATTGTTTATTTGAGCTGTTCAAGTGTAATCATGTGGCGTTTGCTTATTTCTCATTCCTCTCCAACCCTCTTCTCCATCGATCATGTCGCCCTCCAGTCGAGTCCATCCTCCCGCATGCCTCATTTGAACATTCCGCCGAGTATCATTCGCATGTACCCACCCTAGTCCTCTTTCAATAGATCTCCAGACCCCGAGATGAAATCGAGAGGGAACGAGTGGGTGCACGTGATACCTAAGGCGGATTCAAAATTTTGAACCGGTGATCATAGCATCCGCAAATCATATATAAAGGGTATTCAATGTTCATTTCATTTTTGAACATACAATATACTCCCTCCTATCCTTTCTACCTTACATATAAGTTTTATGTGTAGTCAAAGTATCTCTACTATGATAAAAAAGGTATCAACATTCAACAACACCCAATCAATATTGTTAGATTCGTACGTACTCCTAGATTTGTACTCGAGATGGTTTCCAATTTGACTATTGACAAGATTAATAGTACTCCTTTCACATAGGTGAGTAAGTCATCTTAGGCTGTGCACCGTGACCAAGGAGGAGGGGGAAACGAGAGACATTAATGTTTATTTGCTAATTAATAGTATTCCATGCAATGAACTACCCACTGCATGTCATGTTTGATAGTCTCAGGTCATTAAAAGCATGTACACCCTCATCTCTTATTGGTTCATATGTCAAGAAACAAGAAACGAGGTAGAAGTTAATGCACCGCGCCTACGTGTTTTGGGATTATTTGGTTTTTGTAAGATGACTTACACACCTAGACGGAGGGAGTACATGAGATGTATAATGTGAAAATTATATCATTGGAAACTCCTTTCACATACGAAATTGACCATATACTTTGTGTAAGTTGCATGTCATATATTATTACTCTAACATTTGATCAAAGTTAGCCTCGAAAAATGCATTAGACCTTGTATGCTTTGTGTAAGTTGCAAGTCATATATTATTACTCTAACATTTGGTCAAAGTAGTATAGTGGAAGTGGATCCTCTGACGTAGGTATCCCTGCCTTACCCTCCCTTTCGGTCACTTACTGGCGGACCCCATGCTTGCTAGGCCCCGCATGTCAGTTACTCAATGGGTTCGGCCACGTCAGGAGATCCTCATCCGTAGTATACTCCCTCTGTTTTTATTTACTCCACATAAAACAGAGGGAGTAGTGGTATAATAAATGACGTGGGCGGGGGAGGGGGAGGGACGCCGGTTTGCTCTCAACTGCGGTCCCACAAGCAAGCAAAAACGCAAGACGAAGTGCGTTCCATTCGGTGAGCGACGTGGAGGGTCCAGCGCACCGGGCTGCAACGCGAACGCGACAAGAGCGATGTACAGTCAAAACTGATTGACCGGTCATCACCGGAACCACTATTCACACCAGAACCTTCGCTGCTCGGCCTACGCCAGCCACTGCCCTAAAACCACACCAAATCTCCAGCCCATTCCCCCACCTTTCGATCCCCTAGCCCGCATCAAGCGTCCCCTAGTTCACCGGAAAGCCATGGTGCGCCGCAAGATCACTTACTACAAGATGCTGACGCCGGAGCGCCGCGCAGAAATCGCGGCGGCTGTCGGCACCACAGACCTCCATTCCCAAGCTCGCTTTGCAGCGGGCCAATCCCCGAGTTCTCTGGAGCCAAGCTACGAGGAGGAGGAAGCCAATCCAATGTTCACTGCGGAGGTCGCGGCGCAGAAGGCCCCCGATGGGTATGAGACGATGGACGTCGACTTCGTGCCAGCGTCCGAGTCCCCCATAGTGCAGGCGTGTTGGGGAACGTTGCAGAAAATTAAAATTTTTCCTACGGTTTCACCAAGATCCATCTATGAGTTCATCTAAGCAACGAGTCTAGGGAGAGAGTTTGCATCTACATACCACTTGTAGATCGCGTGCGGAAGCTTGCAAGGTGATGATGTAGTCGTACTCGACGTGATTCAAATCACCGATGACCTGCGCCGAACGGACGGCACCTCCGCGTTCAACACACGTACGGAAACAGCCACGTCTCCTCCTTCTTGATCCAGCAAGGAAGGGAGGAGAGGTTGAGGGAGATGGCACCAGCAGCAGCACGACGGCGTGGTGTTGGTGGAGCTGCAGTACTCCGGCAGAGCTTCGCTAAGCGCTATGGAGTTGGAGGAGGTGTTGGGGAGGGAGAAGGAGGCAACCAAAGGCCAGGGCACAAGGTATGAAGTCCCTCCTCTCCCCCCACTATATATAGGGGTGCCAAGGGGGGGTGGCCGGCCCTAGGAGATCAAATCTCCTAGGGGGTGCGGCGGCCAAGGGGGGATTCCCTCCCCCCCAAGGCACCTAGGAGGTGCCTTCCACTAGTAGGACTCCTCCCCCTTGGAAACCCTAGGCGCATGGGCCTTGTGGGGCTGGTGCCCTTGGCCCATGTAGGCCAAGGCGCACCCCCTACAGCCCATGTGGCCCCCGGGGATGGGTGGCCCCACCCGGTGGGCCCCCGGGACCCCTCCGGTGGTCCCGGTACAATACCGATAACCCCGAAACTTGTCCCAATGCCCGAAACAGGACTTCCCATATATAAATCTTTACCTCCGGACCATTCCGGAACTCCTCGTGACGTCCGGGATCTCATCCGGGACTCCGAACAACATTCGGGTTACTGCATATACATATCCCTACAACCCTAGCGTGACTGAACCTTAAGTGTGTAGACCCTACGGGTTCGGGAGACATGTAGACATGACCGAGACTCTCTTAGTCAATAACCATCAGCGGGATCTGGATACCCATGATGGCTCCCACATGCTCCTCGATGTTGTCATCGGATGAACCACTATGTCGAGGATTCGATCAAACCCTGTATACAATTCCCTTTGCCAATCGGTACGTTACTTGCCCGAGACTTGATCGTCGGTATCCCAATACCTTGTTCAGTCTCGTTACCGGCAAGTCACTTTACTCGTACCGTAATGCATGATCCCGTGTCCAACACCTTGGTCACTTTGAGCTCATTATGATGATGCATTACCGAGTGGGCCCAGAGATACCTCTCCGTCATACGGAGTGACAAATCCCAGTCTCGATCCGTGTCAACCCAATAGCTACTTTCGGAGATACCTGTAATGCACCTTTATAGTCACCCAGTTACGTTGTGACGTTTGGCACACCCAAGGCATTCTTACGGTATCCGGGAGTTACACGATCTCATGGTCGAAGGAAGAGATACTTGACACTTGCAAAGCTCTAGCAAAACGAACTACACGATCTCTTATGCTATGCTTAGGATTGGGTCTTGTCCATCACATCATTCTCCTAATGATGTGATCCCGTTATCAATGACATCCAATGTCCATAGTCAGGAAACCATGACTATCTGTTGATCACAACGGGCTGGTCAACTAGAGGCTTACCAGGGACATAGTGTGGTCTAAGTATTCACACGTGTATTACGATTTCCGGATAATACAGTTATAGCATGAATACAAGACAATTATCATGAACAATGAAATATAATAATACTTTTATTATTGCCTCTAGGGCATATTTCCAACAGTCTCCCACTTGCACTAGAGTCACTAATCTAGTTACATTGTGATGAATCGAACACCCATAGAGTTCTGGTGTTGATCATGTTTTGCACGCGAGAGAGGTTTAGTCAGTGGATCTGCGACATTCAGATCCGTGTGTACTTTGCAAATCTCTATGTCTCCATCTTGAACATTTTCACGGATGGAGTTGAAATGACGCTTGATGTGCCTGGTCTTCTTGTGAAACCTGGGCTCCTTTGCGAGGGCAATAGCTCCAGTGTTGTCACAGAAGAGTTTGATCGGCCCCGACGCATTGGGTATGACTCCTAGGTCGGTGATGAACTCCTTCACCCAAATCGCTTCATGTGCTGCCTCCGAGGCTGCCATGTACTCCGCTTCACACGTAGATCCCGCCACGACGCTCTGCTTGCAGCTGCACCAGCTTACTGCTCCACCATTCAACATATACACGTATCCGGTTTGTGACTTAGAGTCATCCGGATCTGAGTCAAAGCTAGCGTCGACGTAACCCTTTACGACGAGCTCTTCGTCTCCTCCATAAACGAGAAACATGTCCTTTGTCCTTTTCAGGTACTTCAGGATATTCTTGACCGCTGTCCAGTGTTCCTTGTCGGGATTACTTTGGTATCTTGCTACCAAACTTACAGCAAGGTTTACATCGGGTCTGGTACACAGCATGGCATACATAATAGATCCTATGGCTGAAGCATAGGGGATGACACTCATCTCTTCTTTATCTTTTGCCGTGGTCGGTGACTGAGCTGAGCTCAGTCTCATACCCTGTAACATAGGCAAGAACCCCTTCTTGGACTGATCCATTCTGAATCTCTTCAAAATCTTATCAAGGTATGTACTTTGTGAAAGACCTATGAGGCGTCTCGATCTATCTCTATAGATCTTGATGCCTAATATATAAGCAGCTTCTCCAAGGTCCTTCATTGAAAAACACTTATTCAAGTAGGCCTTAATGCTGTCCAGAAATTCTATATTATTTCCCATCAGGAGTATGTCATCTACATATAATATGAGAAATGCTACAGAGCTCCCACTCGCTTTCTTGTAAACGCAGGCTTCTCCATAAGTCTGCATAAACCCAAACGCTTTGATCATCTCATCAAAGCGAATGTTCCAACTCCGAGATGCTTGCACCAGTCCATAAATGGATCGCTGGAGCTTGCATACTTTGTTAGCGTTCTGAGGATCGACAAAACCTTCCGGCTGCATCATATACAGTTCTTCCTTAAGATGCCCGTTAAGGAATGCTGTTTTGACGTCCATCTGCCATATCTCATAATCATAGTATGCGGCAATTGCTAACATGATTCGGACGGACTTTAGCTTCGCTACGGGAGAGAATGTCTCGTCGTAGTCAATCCCTTGAACCTGTCGATAACCCTTAGCGACAAGTCGAGCTTTATAGATGGTAACATTACCATCCGCGTCCGTCTTCTTCTTAAAGATCCATTTGTTTTCTATCGCTCGCCGATCATTGGGCAAGTCTGTCAAAGTCCATACTTTGTTTTCATACATGGATTCTATCTCGGATTTCATGGCTTCAAGCCATTTGTTGGAATCCGGGCCCGTCATTGCTTCTTCATAGTTCGAAGGTTCATTGTTGTCTAACAACATGATTTCCAGGACAGGGTTGCCGTACCACTCTGGTGCGGAACGTGTCCTTGTGGACCTACGAAGTTCAGCAGTAACTTGATCCGAAGTACCTTGATCATCATCATGGTTTTCCTCTTCAGTTGGTGTGGGCATCACAGGAATGGTTTCCTGTGCTGCGTCACTATCCCGCTCAAGAGGTAGTACTTCATCGAGTTCTACTTTCCTCCCACTTACTTCTTTCGAGAGAAACTCTTTCTCCAGAAAGCATCCGTTCTTGGCAACAAAGATCTTGCCTTCGGATCTTAAGTAGAAGGTATACCCTATAGTTTCCTTAGGGTATCCTATGAATACGCATTTTTCCGACTTTGGTTCGAGCTTTTCAGGTTGAAGTTTCTTGACATAAGCTTCGCATCCCCAAACTTTTAGAAACGACAGCTTAGGTTTCTTTCCAAACCATAATTCATACGGTGTCGTCTCAACGGATTTAGACGGTGCCCTATTAAAGTGAATGTAGCTGTCTCTAGAGCGTATCCCCAAAATGATAGCGGTAAATCGGTAAGAGACATCATAGACCGCACCATATCCAATAGAGTGCGATTACGACGTTCGGACACACTGTTTCGCTGAGGTGTTCCAGGCGGCGTGAGCTGTGAAACGATTCCACATTTCTTTAAGTGTGTACCAAATTCGTGACTTAAGTATTCTCCTCCACGATCTGATCGTAAGAATTTTATCTTTCGGTCACGTTGATTCTCCACCTCATTCTGAAATTCCTTGAACTTTTCAAAGGTCTCAGACTTGTGTTTCATTAAGTAGACATACCCATATCTACTCAAGTCATCTGTGAGAGTGAGAACATAACGATATCCTCCGCGAGCCTCAACGCTCATTGGACCGCACACATCGGTATGTATGATTTCCAACAAGTTGGTTGCTCGCTCCATTGTTCCGGAGAACGGAGTCTTGGTCATTTTACCTAAGAGGCATGGTTCGCACGTGTCAAACGATTCATAATCAAGAGACTCTAAAAGTCCATCGGCATGGAGTTTCTTCATGCGCTTGACACCAATGTGACCAAGGCGGCAGTGCCACAAGTATGTGGGACTATCGTTATCAACTTTAAATCTTTTGGCATCTACACTATGAACATGTGTAATATTACGCTCGAGATTCATTAAGAATAAACCATTGACCATCGGAGCATGACCATAAAACATATCTCTCATATAAATCGAACAACCATTATTCTCAGACTTAAATGAGTAGCCATCTCGTATTAAACGAGATCCAGATACAATGTTCATGCTCAAACTTGGCACTAAATAACAATTATTAAGGTTCAAAACTAATCCCGTAGGTAAATGTAGAGGCAGCGTGCCGACGGCGATCACATCGACTTTGGAACCATTCCCGACGCGCATCGTCACCTCGTCCTTTGCCAGTCTCCGTTTATTCCGCAGCTCCTGCTGTGAGTTACAAATATGAGCAACGGCACCGGTATCAAATACCCAGGAGTTACTACGATTACTGGTAAGGTACACATCAATCACATGTATATCAAATATACCTTTGGTGTTGTCGGCCTTCTTATCCGCTAAGTATTTGGGGCAGTTCCGCTTCCAGTGACCCTTCCCCTTGCAATAAAAGCACTCAGTCTCAGGCTTGGGTCCATTCTTTGACTTCTTCCCGGTAACTGGCTTACCAGGCGCGGCAACATCTTTGCCGTCCTTCTTGAAGTTCTTCTTACCCTTGCCCTTCTTGAACTTAGTGGTCTTATTGACCATCAACACTTGATGTTCTTTCTTGATTTCAGCCTCTGCTAACTTCAGCATCGAGAACAATTCAGGAATGGTCTTTTCCATTCCTTGCATGTTGTAGTTCATCACAAAGCTCTTGTAGCTTGGTGGGAGCGACTGGAGGATTCTGTCAATGACCGCCTCATCTGGGAGGTTAATGTTTAGCTGGGTCATACGGTTGTGCAACCCAGACATCTTCAGGATGTGCTCACTGACAGAACTGTTTTCCTCCATCTTACAACTGTAGAACTTGTCGGAGACATCATATCTCTCGACCCGGGCATGAGCTTGAAAAAGTAGTTTCAGCTCTTCGAACATCTCATATGCTCCGTGATGCTCAAAACGCTTTTGGAGCCCCGGTTCTAAGCTGTAAAGCATGCCGCACTGAACGAGGGAGTAATCATCAGCGCGAGTTTGCCAAGCATTCATAATGTCTTGGTTCTCTGGGACGGGAGCGTCACCTAGCGGTCCTTCTAGGACATATTGTTTCCTGGCAGCTATGAGGATGATCCTCAGGTTCCGGACCCAGTCCGTATAGTTGCTGCCATCATCTTTCAGCTTGGTTTTCTCTAGGAACGCGTTGAAGTTCATGTTGACATTAGCGTTGGCCATTGATCTACAAGACATATTTGCAAAGGTTTTAGACTATGTTCATGATAATAAAGTTCTAATCAAATTATGAACTCCCACTTAGATTGGACATCCCTTTAGTCATCTAAGTGTTACACGATCCGAGTCGACTAGCCCGTGTCCGATCATCACGTGAGACGGACTAGTCATCATCGGTGAACATTTTCATGTTGATCGTATCTTCCATACGATTCGTGTTCGACCTTTCGGTCTCCGTGTTCCGAGGCCATGTCTGCACATGCTAGGCTCGTCAAGTTATCCCTAAGTGTTTTCGCTGTGTAAAACTGTCTTACACCCGTTGTATGTGAACGTAAGAATCCATCACACCCGATCATCACGTGGTGCTTAGAAACGACGAACTGTAGCAACGGTGCACAGTTAGGGGAGAACACTTCTTGAAATTTTATAAGGGATCATCTTATTTACTACCGTCGTTCTAAGTAAACAAGATGCATAATACATAATAAACATCACATGCAATTATATAGTTGTGACATGATATGGCCAATATCATATAGCTCCATTGATCTTCATCTTCGGGGCTCCATGATCATCTTGTCACCGGCTTGACACCATGATCTCCATCATCATGATCTCCATCATCGTGTCTTCATGAAGTTGTCACGCCAACGACTACTTCTACTTCTATGACTAACGTTTAGCAATAAAGTAAAGTAGTTTACATGACGTTATTCAATGACACGCAGGTCATACAAAAAATAATGACAACTCCTATGGCTCCTGCCGGTTATCATACTCATCGACATGCAAGTCGTGAATCCTATTACAAAGAACATGATCTCATACATCACAATTCATCATTCATCACAACTTCTGGCCATATCACATCACATGATCAATCGCTGCAAAAACAAGTTAGACGTCCTCTAATTGTTGTTGCATCTTTTACGTGGCTGCAATTGGGTTCTAGCAAGAACGTTTTCTTACCTACGAATCACCACAACGTGATTTTGTCAACTTCTATTTACCCTTCATAAGGGCCCTGTTCATCGATTCCGCTCCAACTAAGGTGGGAGAGACAGACACCCGCCAGCCACCTTATGCAACTTGTGCATGTCAGTCGGTGGAACCGGTCTCACGTAAGTGTACGTGTAAGGTTGGTCCGGGCCGCTTCATCCCACAATACCGTTGAGCAAGAAAAGACTAGTAGAGGCAAGTAAGATGACAAAATCCACGCCCACAACAAAGTTGTGTTCTACTCGTGCAAAGAGAACTACGTATAGACCTAGCTCATGATGCCACTGTTGGGGAACGTTGCAGAAAATTAAAATTTTTCCTACGGTTTCACCAAGATCCATCTATGAGTTCATCTAAGCAACGAGTCTAGGGAGAGAGTTTGCATCTACATACCACTTGTAGATCGCGTGCGGAAGCTTGCAAGGTGATGATGTAGTCGTACTCGACGTGATCCAAATCACCGATGACCTGCGCCGAACGGACGGCACCTCCGCGTTCAACACACGTACGGATCAGCCACGTCTCCTCCTTCTTGATCCAGCAAGGAAGGGAGGAGAAGTTGAGGGAGATGGCACCAGCAGCAGCACGACGGCGTGGTGTTGGTGGAGCTGCAGTACTCCGGCAGAGCTTCGCTAAGCGCTATGGAGTTGGAGGAGGTGTTGGGGAGGGAGAAGGAGGCAACCAAAGGCCAGGGCACAAGGTATGAAGTCCCTCCTCTCCCCCCACTATATATAGGGGTGCCAAGGGGGGGTGGCCGGCCCTAGGAGATCAAATCTCCTAGGGGGTGCGGCGGCCAAGGGGGGATTCCCTCCCCCCCAAGGCACCTAGGAGGTGCCTTCCACTAGTAGGACTCCTCCCCCTTGGAAACCCTAGGCGCATGGGCCTTGTGGGGCTGGTGCCCTTGGCCCATGTAGGCCAAGGCGCACCCCCTACAGCCCATGTGGCCCCCGGGGATGGGTGGCCCCACCCGGTGGGCCCCCGGGACCCCTCCGGTGGTCCCGGTACAATACCGATAACCCCGAAACTTGTCCCAATGCCCGAAACAGGACTTCCCATATATAAATCTTTACCTCCGGACCATTCCGGAACTCCTCGTGACGTCCGGGATCTCATCCGGGACTCCGAACAACATTCGGGTTACTGCATATACATATCCCTACAACCCTAGCGTGACTGAACCTTAAGTGTGTAGACCCTACGGGTTCGGGAGACATGTAGACATGACCGAGACTCTCTTAGTCAATAACCATCAGCGGGATCTGGATACCCATGATGGCTCCCACATGCTCCTCGATGTTGTCATCGGATGAACCACTATGTCGAGGATTCGATCAAACCCTGTATACAATTCCCTTTGCCAATCGGTACGTTACTTGCCCGAGACTTGATCGTCGGTATCCCAATACCTTGTTCAGTCTCGTTACCGGCAAGTCACTTTACTCGTACCGTAATGCATGATCCCGTGTCCAACACCTTGGTCACTTTGAGCTCATTATGATGATGCATTACCGAGTGGGCCCAGAGATACCTCTCCGTCATACGGAGTGACAAATCCCAGTCTCGATCCGTGTCAACCCAACAGCTACTTTCGGAGATACCTGTAATGCACCTTTATAGTCACCCAGTTACGTTGTGACGTTTGGCACACCCAAGGCATTCTTACGGTATCCGGGAGTTACACGATCTCATGGTCGAAGGAAGAGATACTTGACACTTGCAAAGCTCTAGCAAAACGAACTACACGATCTTTTATGCTATGCTTAGGATTGGGTCTTGTCCATCACATCATTCTCCTAATGATGTGATCCCGTTATCAATGACATCCAATGTCCATAGTCAGGAAACCATGAATATCTGTTGATCACAACGAGCTGGTCAACTAGAGGCTTACCAGGGACATAGTGTGGTCTAAGTATTCACACGTGTATTACGATTTCCGGATAATACAGTTATAGCATGAATACAAGACAATTATCATGAACAATGAAATATAATAATACTTTTATTATTGCCTCTAGGGCATATTTCCAACAAGGCGGACCAGCTGTTCAACATGGCGATACTAAAGGAGGATCGAGAGGCAGAGGCTCAACTCGACGCGGAGCGCGCGCATGCCGCTGCCATCGAGGCTCTCCTGCACGCGGAACCGGATGTCATGGATGTGAACCGAGCGGCGGAAGCTCAACTTGAGACGGAGCGCGCGGATGCCTCTGCCATCGAGGCCCTCCTGCAGGCGGAACCGAACGTCATGGACATGAACCGGGCGGCAGAGGCTCGACTCGACGCAGAGGGCATGGATGCCGCTCTCATCGACGCCCTCCTGCGGGCGGAACCGGAAGTCCTGGACTTGAACTGGGCGGCAGAGGCTCGACTCGACGCGGAGCGCGTGGATGCCGCTCTCATCGATGCCCTCCTGCAGGCGGAACCGGAAGTCCTGGATTTGAACCGGGCGGCGGAGGCTCGACTCGACGCGGAGCGCGCGGATGCCGTTTCCATCGAGGCCCTCCTGGAGGCGGGACCGGACGTCCTCGACTTGAACCAGGCTGTGCTCTCGTCCGTGCAGAGTGCCCGCACGCTCCGCTCGAACGAGTAGCTGGAGGCCGAGGACAACCACGGTGCAGAGACACACGTTGGCAGCGATGGCTGGTTCGCGCCCGCAGCCAAAGACGACGAGGCCGTCTCTTTCCGCGAGCAGTGATAGTTTTTATTTATGTTGTTATTTTTATTATTATGGATCTTTTGCTGTGTAAAAACATACTATTTGTTATGCAAGTCGCCCGAGTCTACCATTTCAGGCGGTTGGATGAATATCCTACGTCTCCTAACCCTTCTTTCCTTCTTCCTCACCTCTTCTTCTTCCCCAACAGACCACCGCACGGGCCGTACGGGTACTCCGGTTGGATAAACATACTCTATGAACGAAAATTATGTGTCAGCGATAGGATGGCTGAGTTTGGTTTGTTCACATGCGACAGCACGTGTCAGTGAGGGTGCGTTCCCTTGGTTGGGTTTGCGGCGTGCAGGAGCGAAGTGTGAGGGTGCGGTGCGACCGTGGCGTGCAGGAGCGACCGTGTGAGGGTGCGGTGCGACCGCGACAGTCATGCGCAAGTGTACCTCCTTCTCATTTTGAAAATTTTAGGCAAGCTTGGCAAAAATGTGTGGCGAAGTTTGGCAATGCAAGGCCTAGACCCAAACAGGATAAGTACGTACTACCTCTGTCCGGATTTATTGGTCCCCATTGTATTTCGTGCCAAATTTTTACCATAGATTAAACTAAGAAAATGTTCACGCATGTCACCAAACATTATATTTTTCAAAAACTATGTTCAAATACGAATCCAATGAGATAATTTTTCTTGACATGCATTAACATTTTGTTAGTTAAATCTTTAGTCAAAATTTGGCACAAACTATAAAAAGGACATATAAACCAGGACGGAGGTAGTACGTACTAGGAGTACTGGTGTTAAAAAAGAAAGGCGGGGTTTTCCTTCGATACAAATCCTCGTTTCACGTGTCAATTAATGCGTATTTTTTTCTCGAAAGACCAAAGAGCTAACCATCTCACTACTCATCGCTTGATTAATGCAGCGCCATGCAAACGAACCTTCTCACTTCCGCATGCATGCAGGGGATATTAATGTCCTTGGTTGCTAACCCCATCAAGTTTGCCTCGATTAGTGTTAGTGGCCCTTTGCAAATTGTAATTTTGATATACTGGCCTTGTGTACAAAAAAATGGAGGTAGTAACTATATTCGAATTCCTTGCCCATTGCGGTGACGTCGACGACTTTTTTTTGTGGTTTGGCGAAGTGCATTCGACGGAGAACACCATTGAGGGAGACCACGGTAAGTCGTTCGCAAGTGCCGCCTGCAAGCCGAGACAACTGCCTTATTTGCATCCAGGAAGTCCTTTACTAGTAATACTACTAGGAGTACTAGTGCGGTGAGATGGTTTCTCGAAGAAGACAGTGGAGAAGCGGAGTCAGCGAAGAGTGAAATGATAGTTGCTTCGTCCGTGCTTTGTGATTTGACGCCTCACTGCTTTGTGATTTGTGATAGAAGGGACAGGGGAGTAGACTCTGTGCTCTATACTGTACTACTCCTACATGCGTCCAAGCATGGGAGAAAGAGGAGAGATGTTGCATTTTTCTATTCCTTCAATCAATCAATCAGGGAGCTTCGGTTCCATCTTTTTGGCTTTGGCAACGCCGTCCACAATGGTTCCCACGATGCCAAAAGCTATTTTCACATTTGGCTACACATTGTGGATGCCCTTAACCGTGCCACTTGGTTTTGCTCCTGTGTGCTATCTATACAAATCTCAATTATATTGATCTAAAAAATTATAGAATCAAAGATTAGTAAAAAGGAGGTGATTTTGCCGCGCGGATGGCGGGGGAGGTTTCTTATTTTTGGAGGACGTTGTCCTGGCGGTTTGCTAACATGTGGTCCCACGTGTCAGTGCTTTACCAAGCTGATCCGCGTCCCACATGAGGCAGAATAATGGCAGAAGCAACACGTGGTTAAGTTGAAGAAGATGAGGGAGAAGCGGATTCAGCAACGAGTGAAATGATGGTTGCTTCGTCCCTCCAACTTCTTCTTTTAGCATTATTACTTCATCCCTCCAACTTAACTGCGGGAAAGGTGCAACTTTGTGATTTGACGCCTCATTTCTCATTACTACGCCGGCGCCATGACTGGGGTGCTTCACCCCGGCTGCTCTGCACTGTATTCCGGTATGGCACGTGGACCCGGTAGCTTGATGTCCCACATGTTGGCGAAAGGGACTAGAAGATTTATGAAAGCGAGTGCTCCACTCTTATGACGGAGGAGTAGACGACACGACGGCCCAGTGAACTATCACTTGTACTATATAGTACTATAGTTTTGCTGTTTTGCACGATCCATCGATACAAACCCGATTAAACAGGAAAGGGCGGGATTTTTCCTGTGCGGTAGATGATACTGGCCATACATTTCAAAGGCAATTTTAATGTATGCAAATTGAATAATTATAAGTAACAATATGATATCTAGTAAAACTAGAAACACATATGATTTATTGTGTTAGAGTGTAGTAGTAGTGCTGTATTGCATAGTTGTTAGATGTAACATGCGAGAACGTGTAGAGATGTAGTTTTGGAGGGCCTATAGAGAGAAAAGCGTAGTACGGTCACCGAACTTCAGAATAAGCTGATTATGGTCACTATATACGTTTTGCAGTGATTATCCGGTCACTTGCTCACAGTTCAGCATCGGATTGCACTCTATTGACCGGCCAAATAGTCTGCGTGGCGCCATGTTGACTAGTTAAATTGACCATGTTCCTTGTGGGTCCCACCTGTCAGTTCGCATAGGGAAAAGGTCAGATAAACACAAATTTACGCAGGCGCGACAAGGCTCCAACCCATGCGCGGGAATCACCTAGTTGTGTATGTGTCTGTCAGGACCTGATGTGTGCGCATGCACGTGTAGGTTGTGCACTTGAGCGTGAGTGTGTGTTGGTCGTGTGGTGTACTGGTGTGTGCATGCATGCGTGCGTGTGTACGTGTGACTGTTGCGTGCGTGCGTGGCTGCGTGTGTGTGTGTGAGTGTTGCGTGCGTGCGCGGGTGCATGTGTTTGTGTGAGTGTTGCGTGGATGGAGTTCGTGTGCATGCGTGCGTGTGTGTATAATCACCAAACCAACTCATGTGTGTTAAAACAGACGGCTCAGCATACCAATGCAAGACCACCTTGTCCGCTGTGCCCGCGTTCATGACTTCGCACCACCGTCAAAATATTTTTTTGTCGTTTGTTTTCATTCTTACTAGCAAGATGCCCGTGCGTTGCATGTAACATCAAGATGCATTTGTATGACTTGTTTATCTTGTGAGAGAAAAGGATGAACGAGGGAAGGCCTTATTTGCAAATGGGGAGAGGTGTGTGGGTACCTTTTTGCAAAACTGCCATAGTTTCTTTCCTATCCGTCAGATATAAATCGGACGGCCTATATTGCAGGATGGCAGGCACACCATCATCACCAACTCTGTTTTTTATAAGAGTGTTTTTTAAATATTTTATAATAGTGTAGATGTAGAGTAGATACAAGTCGACAGGTGGGCACGATGTTAGTGAGATAATGTGATGCAACACTAGATCAGGTGCCACGTGGAGCGTTCAACTGGTCAACTAGTCATGTCATGAGCAAATACAAAGTTGTACGGTGAGCCCATGACTGTATAATAACCACTAAACGTAAACGGTGACCGTAATGAGTGGATTATGAAGTCCAATGTATGTATCGTGCTTTCACTTCAAATACAATGATCGTCATTGCATATATCGCGAGAGAAAGATGAAACACGCGTGAATTTTATGGGGGATTACTTTTAGAGGACATGGAGATAGTTTTGTGTGCATACGTGAAAGGGCCGTATAGGGGGGGGGTATGCGATGGAGAGAGAGATGCTCTTCGTTTCTCTTTATTATGACTAACTTTGTATATAGTATAAAAATATACAAATTCACAGTGCGGAATAAATATCATTGTGGGCACAATGCAATCCAATTAGCGTTCGTACTCCTCCATATAACTTTGTAATGTTATATATATGTAAAAACTCTAAATTAATTTTTTGGCCACACTTTATTCAAAAGGAATGCTGTATGCGAAATAAACATGAAGAGAGGGCTTTTTAGATCAATGGGGTACGTGATGTAACATGTGTGAATGTGTAGTTGGTGCATTTGGCGGGGCCTAGAGAGGTATGTGTGTGTATTACGTATTCGAGAGAGGCATGGATAGAGGGGCCGACGGGGGGGGAGAGATAGCACGAGAAATGAGGGTGGTCTAGAGAGAGAGAGAGACGAATATGACATCACGACAAGAGATTCCATTCCCTTGAGTGTGTATATGCAAGGGGGGAGGGAATAAAGGCACCAGGAGAATTTTTCTGTGTGTGTGGTGTTTGTGTTGGTATGTGTGGGTGTGAGAAGATAATGAGACGTGGGGGCAGTGTTGGGGAACATAGCAGAAATTCAAAATTTTCCTACGTATCACCAAGATCTTGTTGGAAATATGCCCTAGAGGCAATAATAAAAGGATTATTATTATATTTCCTTGTTCATGATAATTGTCTTTTATTCATGCTATAATTGTATTATCCGGAAATTGTAATACACGTGTGAATACATAGACCACAATACGTCCCTAGTAAGCCTCTAGTTGACTAGCTCGTTGGTCAACAGATAGTCATGGTTTCCTGACTATGGACATTAGATGTCGTTGACAACGGGATCATATCATTAGGAGAATGATGTGATGGACAAGACCCAATCCTAAGCATAGCACAAGATCGTGTAGTTCGTTTTGCTAGAGCTTTTCCAGTGTCAAGTATATCTTACTTAGACCATGAGATATTGTAACTCCCTGATACCGTAGGAGTGCTTTGGGTGTACCAAACGTCACAACGTAACTGGGTGACTATAAAGGTGCACTACAGGTATCTCCGAAAGTGTCTGTTGGGTTGACACGGATCGAGACTGGGATTTGTCATTCCGTATGACGGAGAGGTATCTCTGGGCCCACTCGGTAATGCATCATCATAATGAGCTCAAAGTGACCAAGTGTTTGGTCACGGGATCATGCATTACGGTACGAGTAAAGTGACTTGCCGGTAACGAGACTGAACGAGGTATTGGGATACCGACGATCGAGTCTCGGGCATGTAATGTACCGGTTGACAAAGGGAATAGTATACGGGGTTGATTGAATCCTCGACATCGTGGTTCATCCGATGAGATCATCGAGGAGTATGTGGGAGCCAACATGGGTATCCAGATCCCGCTGTTGGTTATTGACCGGAGAGCCGTCTCGGTCATGTCTGCATGCCTCCCGAACCCTTAGGGTCTACACACTTAAGGTTCGGTGACGCTAGGGTCATTAGGAAGACTTGTATGTGATTACCGAATGTTGTTCGGAGTCCCGGATGAGATCCCGAACGTCACGAGGAGTTCCGGAAGGGTCCGGAGGTAAAGATTTATATATGGGAAGTTGTCATGCGGACACCGGAAAGTTTCGGGGGCATATCGGTATTGTACCGGGGCCACCGGAAGGGTTCCGGGGGTCCACCAAGAGGGGCCACCCCTCTCGGAGGGCCCCATGGGCCGCATGGCGCAAGGAACCAGCCCCTGGAGGGCTGGGCGCCCCCCCCCTTGGGCCCATGCGCCTAGGATTGGGGGGGGGAACCCTAGTGGGGGCGCCCCCCTTGCTTGGGGGGCAAGCCCCCCTCCCTGGCCGCCGCCCCCCCCCCTCTAGATCTCATCTAGAGGGGGCCGGCCCCCTTCCCCCTTCCCCTATAAATAGATGGGTGAGGGGAGGGCTGAACACCTGATCCAAGGCGCAGCCCCTCCCCTCCCCAACACCTCTCCTCCTCCGTTGAGCGCTTGGCGAAGCCCTGTCGGAGTACTGCCTCTCCACCATCATCACGCCGCCGTGCTGCTGCTGGAGCCTTCTTCCTCAACCTCTCCTTCCCCCTTGCTGGATCAAGAAGGAGGATACGTCGTCCGTACCGTACGTGTGTTGAACACAGAGGTGTTGTCCGTTCAGCACTTGGTCATCGGTGATTTGAATCACGGCGAGTACGACTCCATCATCACCGTTCCCTTGAACGCTTCCGCACGTGATCTACAAGTGGTATGTAGATGCAATCTCTCTCCCATGACTCGTTGCTTAGATGAACTCATAGATGGATCTTGGTGAAACTGTAGGAAAAATTTTATTTTCTGCAACGTTCCCCAACAGTGGTATCAGAGCTAGGTCTATGCGTAGTTCTCTATTGCATGAGTAGAACACAATTTTGTTGTGGGCGTATATCTTGTCAACTTGCTTGCCGCAACTAGTCTTTTCTTGCTTCAGCGGTATTGTGGGATGAAGCGGCTCGGACCGACCTTACACGTACGCTTACGTGAGACAGGTTCCACCGACTGACATGCACTAGTTGCATAAGGTGGCTAGCGGGTGTCTGTCTCTCCTACTTTAGTTGGAGCGGATTATATGAAAAGGGTCCTTATGAAGGGTAAATAGAAGTTGACAAAATCACGTTGTGGTTATTCGTAGGTAAGAAAATGTTCTTTCTAGAACCCAATTGCAGCCACGTAAAAGATGCAACAACAATTAGAGGACGTCTAACTTGTTTTTGCAGCAATTGTCATGTGATGTGATATGGCCAGAAGTTGTGATGAATGATGAATGATATATTGTGATGTATGAGATCATGTTCTTGTAATAGGAATCACGACTTGCATGTTGATGAGTATGACAACCGGCAGGAGCCATAGGAGTTGTCTTTATTTTTTGTATGACCTGCGTGTCATTGAAGAACGCCATGTAATTAATTTACTCTATTGCTAAACGCGTTAGCCATAGAAGTAGAAGTAGCCGTTGGCGTGACAACTTCATGAAGACACAATGATGGAGATCATGATGATGGAGATCATGGTGTCATGCCGGTGACGAAGATGATCATGGAGCCCCGAAGATGGAGATCGAAGGAGCTATATGATATTGGCCATATCATGTCACTACTATATAATTGCATGTGATGTTTATTATGTTTTATGCATCTTGTTTACTTAGAACGGCGGTAGTAAATAAGTCCCTTATAATAATTTCAAGAAAGTGTTTCCCCTCACTGTGCACCGTTGCTAAAGTTCGTCGTTTCGAAGCACCACGTGATGATCGGGTGTGATAGATCCTTACGTTCACATACAACGGGTGTAAGACAGATTTACACATGCAGAACACTTAGGGTTAACTTGATGAGCCTAGCGTGTACAGACATGACCTCGGAACACAGAGACTGAAAGGTCGAACATGAGTCGTATGGAAGATACGATCAACATGGAGATGTTCACCAATGATGACTAGTCCGTCTCACATGATGATCGGACACGGCCTAGTTGACTCGGATCGTGTAACACTTAGATGACTAGAGGGATGTCTAATCTAAGTGGGAGTTCATTAAATAATTTGATTAGATGAACTTAATTATCATGAACTTAGTCTAAAACTTTTGCAAAATATGTCTTGTAGATCAAATGGCCAACGCTCATGTCAACATGAACTTCAACGCGTTCCTAGAGAAAACCAAGATGAAAGATGATGGCAGCAACTATTCGGACTCGGTCCGGAACCTGAGGATCATCCTCATAGCAGCCAAGAAAGATTATGTCCTAGATGCACCACTAGGTGAAGCACCCATCCCAGAGAACCAAGACGTTATGAACACTTGGCAATCACGTGCTGATGATTACTCCCTCGTTCAGTGTGGCATGCTTTACAGCTTAGAACCGGGGCTCCAAAAGCGTTTTGAGAAGAACGGAGCATATGAGATGTTCGAGGAGCTGAAAATGGTTTTCCAAGCTCATGCCCGGGTCGAGAGATATGAAGTCTCCGACAAGTTCTATAGTTGTAAGATGGAGGAAAACAGTTCTGTCAGGGAGCACATACTCAAAATGTCTGGGTTGCACAACCGCCTGTCCCAGTTGGAGATCAACCTCCCGGAAGAGGCGGTCATTGACAGAATCCTTCAGTCGCTCCCACCGAGCTACAAGAGCTTTGTGTTGAACTACAATATGCAGGGGATGGTGAAGACCATTCCTGAAGTATTCTCAATGCTGAAGTCAGCAGAGGTTGAAATCAAGAAAGAACATCAAGTGTTGATGGTCAATACGACCACTAAGTTCAAGAAGGGCAAGGGTAAGAAGAACTTCAAGAAGGACGGCAAAGATGTTGCCGCGCCCGGTAAGCCAGTTGCCGGGAAGAAGTCAAAGAATGGACCCAAGCCTGAGACTGAGTGCTTTTATTGCAACGGGAAGGGTCACTGGAAGCAGAACTGCCCCAAATACTTAGCGGACAAGAAGGCCGGCAACACTAAAGGTATATTTGATATACATGTAATTGATGTGTACCTTACCAGTACTCGTAGTAACTCCTGGGTATTTGATACCGGTGTCGTTGCTCATATTTGTAACTCACAGCAGGAGCTGCGGAATAAGCGGAGACTGGCGAAGGACGAGGTGACGATGCGCGTCGGGAATGGTTCCAAGGTCGATGTGATCGCTGTCGGCACGCTACCTCTACATTTACCTACGGGATTAGTTTTAAACCTTAATAATTGTTATTTAGTGCCAAGTTTGAGCATGAACATTGTATCTGGATCTCGTTTGATACGAGATGGCTACTCATTTAAATCCGAGAATAATGGTTGTTCTATTTATATGAGAGATATGTTTTATGGCCATGCCCCGATGGTCAATGGTTTATTCTTAATGAATCTCGAACGTAATGTCACACATATTCATAGTGTGAATACCAAAAGATGTAAAGTTCATAATGATAGTCCCACATACTTGTGGCACTGCCACCTTGGTCACATTGGTGTCAAGCGCATGAAGAAGCTCCATGCTGATGGACTTTTAGAGTCTCTAGATTATGAATCATTTGACACATGCGAACCATGCCTCATGGGGAAAATGACCAAGACCCCATTCTCCGAAACAATGGAGCGAGCAACCAACTTGTTGGAAATCATACATACCGATGTGTGCGGTCCAATGAGCGTTGAGGCTCGCGGAGGATATCATTATGTTCTCACTCTCACTGATGACTTGAGTAGATATGGGTATGTCTACTTGATGAAACACAAGTCTGAGACCTTTGAAAAGTTCAAGGAATTTCAGAATGAAGTAGAGAATCAACGTGACCGAAAGATAAAATTCTTACGATCGGATCGTGGAGGAGAATATTTAAGTCACGAATTTGGTACACACTTAAGAAAATGTGGAATCGTTTCACAACTCACGCCGCCTGGAACACCTCAGCGTAACGGTGTGTCCGAACGTCGTAATCGCACTCTATTGGATATGGTGCGATCTATGATGTCTCTTACCAATTTACCGCTATCATTTTGGGGATATGCTCTAGTGACAGCTACATTCACTTTAAATAGGGCACCGTCTAAGTCCGTTGAGACGACACCGTATGAATTGTGGTTTGGGAAGAAACCTAAGCTGTCGTTTCTAAAAGTTTGGGGATGATATGCTTATGTCAAGAACTTCAACCTGAAAAGCTCGAACCCAAGTCGGAAAAATGTGTCTTCATAGGATACCCTAAGGAAACCATTGGGCATACCTTCTACTTAAGATCCGAAGGCAAGATCTTTGTTGCCAAGAACGGATCCTTTCTGGAAAAAGAGTTTCTCTCGAAAGGAGTAAGTGGGAGGAAAGTAGAACTCGATGAAGTACTACCTCTTGAACCGGAAAGTAGTGCAGCTCAGGAAAACGTTCCTGTGGTACCTACACCGAATGGAGAGGAAATTAATGATGATGATCAAGGTACTTCTGATCAAGTTGCTACTGAACTTCGTAGGTCCACAAGGACACGTTCCACACTAGAGTGGTATGGCAACCCTGTCCTGGAAATCATGTTGTTAGACAACGGTGAACCTTCGAACTATGAAGAAGCGATGGCGGGCCCAGATTCCAACAAATGGCTAGAAGCCATGAAATCCGAGATAGAATCCATGTATGAAAACAAAGTATGGACTTTGACTGACTTGCCCGATGATCAGCGAGCGATAGAAAATAAATGGATCTTTAAGAAGAAGACGGACGTGGATGGTAATGTCACCATCTATAAAGCTCGACTTGTCGCTAAGGGTTATCGGCAAGTTCAAGGGATTGACTACGATGAGACTTTCTCTCCCGTAGTGAAGCTTAAGTCCGTCCGAATCATGTTAGCAATTGTCGCATACTATGATTATGAGATATGGCAGATGGACGTCAAAACGGCATTCCTTAACGGGCATCTTAAGGAAGAACTGTATATGATGCAGCCGGAGGGTTTTGTCGATCCTAAGAATGCTAACAAAGTATGCAAGCTCCAGCGATCCATTTATGGGCTGGTGCAAGCATCTCGGAGTTGGAACATCCGCTTTGATGAGATGATCAAAGTGTTTGGGTTTATGCAGACTTATGGAGAAGCCTGCGTTTACAAGAAAGTGAGTGGGAGCTTAGTAGCATTTCTCATATTATATGTAGATGACATACTTTTGATGGGAAATGATATAGAATTCTTGGACAACATTAAGGCCTACTTGAATAAGTGTTTTCCAATGAAGGAAAGCTGCTTACATATTAGGCATCAAGATCTATAGGGATAGATCGAGACGCCTCATAGGTCTTTCACAAAGCACACACCTTGATAAGATTTTGAAGAAGTTCAAAATGGATCAGTCCAAGAAAGGGTTCTTGCCTGTACTGCAAGGTGTGAGATTGAGCTCGGCTCAATGCCCGACCACGGCAAAAGATAAAGAAGAGATGAGCGTCGTCCCCTATGCCTCAGCCATAGGATCTATTATGTATGCCATGCTATGTACCAGACCTGATGTAAACCTTGCCGTAAGTTTGGTAGGAAGGTACCAAAGTAATCCCGGCAAGGAACACTGGACAGCGGTCAAGAATATCCTGAAGTACCTGAAAACGACAAAGGACATGTTTCTCGTTTATGGAGGTGACGAAGAGCTCGTCGTAAAGGGTTACGTCGACGCTAGCTTCGACACAGATCTGGATGACTCTAAGTCACAAACCGGATACGTGTATATGTTGAATGGTGGAGCAGTAAGCTGGTGCAGCTGCAAGCAGAGCATCGTGGCGGGATCTACATGTGAAGCGGAGTACATGGCAGCCTCGGAGGCAGCGCATGAAGCAATCTGGGTGAAGGAGTTCATCACCGACCTAGGAGTCATACCCAATGCGTCGGGGCCGATCAAACTCTTCTGTGACAACACTGGAGCTATTGCCCTTGCCAAGGAGCCCAGGTTTCACAAGAAGACCAGGCACATCAAGCGTCGCTTCAACTCCATCTGTGAAAATGCTCAAGATGGAGACATAGATATTTGCAAAGTACATACGGATCTGAATGTCGCAGATCCGTTGACTAAACCTCTCTCGCGAGCAAAACATGATCAACACCAGAACTCTATGGGTGTTCGATTCATCACAATGTAACTAGATTATTAACTCTAGTGCAAGTGGGAGACTGTTGGAAATATGCCCTAGAGGCAATAATAAAAGGATTATTATTATATTTCCTTGTTCATGATAATTGTCTTTTATTCATGCTATAATTGTATTATCCGGAAACCGTAATACACGTGTGAATACATAGACCACAATATGTCCCTAGTAAGCCTCTAGTTGACTAGCTCGTTGGTCAACAGATAGTCATGGTTTCCTGACTATGGGCATTAGATGTCGTTGACAACGGGATCACATCATTAGGAGAATGATGTGATGGACAAGACCCAATCCTAAGCATAGCACAAGATCGTGTAGTTCGTTTTGCTAGAGCTTTTCCAGTGTCAAGTATATCTTCCTTAGACCATGAGATATTGTAACTCCCTGATACCATAGGAGTGCTTTGAGTGTACCAAACGTCACAACGTAACTGGGTGACTATAAAGGTGCACTACAGGTATCTCCGAAAGTGTCTGTTGAGTTGACACGGATCGAGACTGGGATTTGTCACTCCGTATGACGGAGAGGTATCTCTGGGCCCACTCGGTAATGCATCATCATAATGAGCTCAAAGTGACCAAGTGTTTGGTCACGGGATCATGCATTACGGTACGAGTAAAGTGACTTGCCGGTAACGAGACTGAACGAGGTATTGGGATACCGACGATCGAGTCTCGGGCATGTAACGTACCGATTGACAAAGGGAATAGTATACGGGGTTGATTGAATCCTCGACATCGTGGTTCATCCGATGAGATCATCGAGGAGTATGTGGGAGCCAACATGGGTATCCAGATCCCGCTGTTGGTTATTGACCGGAGAGCCGTCTCGGTCATGTCTGCATGCCTCTCGAACCCGTAGGGTCTACACACTTAAGGTTCGGTGACGCTAGGGTTATTAGGAAGACTTGTATGTGATTACCGAATGTTGTTCGGAGTCCCGGATGAGATCCCGGACGTCACGAGGAGTTCCGAAAGGGTCCGGAGGTAAAGATTTATATATGGGAAGTTGTCATGCGGACACCGGAAAGTTTCGGGGGCATATCGGTATTGTACCGGGGCCACCGGAAGGGTTCCGGGGGTCCATCGAGAGGGGACACCCCTCTCGGAGGGCCCCATGGGCCGCATGGGGCAGGGAACCAGCCCCTGGAGGGCTGGGCGCCCCCCCCCCCCCTTGGGCCCATGTGCCTAGGGTTGGGGGGGAACCCTAGTGGGGGCGCCCCCCTTGCTTGGGGGGCAAGCCCCCCTCCCTGGCCGCCGCCCCCCCTCTAGATCTCATCTAGAGGGGGCCGGCCCCCTTCCCCCTTCCCCTATAAATAGATGGGTGAGGGGAGGGCTGAACACCTGATCCAAGGTGCAGCCCCTCCCCTCCCCAACACCTCTCTCCTCCGTTGAGCGCTTGGCGAAGCCCTGTCGGAGTACCGCCTCTCCACCATCATCACGCCGTCGTGCTGCTGCTGGAGCCTTCTTCCTCAACCTCTCCTTCCCCCTTGCTGGATCAAGAAGGAGGAGACGTCGTCCGTACCGTACGTGTGTTGAACGCGGAGGTGCTGTCCGTTCAGCACTTGGTCATCGGTGATTTGAATCACGGCGAGTACGACTGCATCATCACCGTTCCCTTGAATGCTTCCACACGCGATCTACAAGTGGTATGTAGATGCAATCTCTCTCCCATGACTCGTTTCTTAGATGAACTCATAGATGGATCTTGGTGAAACCGTAGGAAATATTTTATTTTCTGCAATGTTCCCCAACAGATCTATCTATGGAGAAACTAGCAACGAGGGGGAGGAGAGTGCATCTACATACCCTTGTAGATTGCTAAGCGGAAGCGTTCAAGAGAACGGGGTTGAAGGAGTCGTACTCGTCGTGATCCAAATCACCGGAGATCCTAGTGTCGAACGAATGGCACCTCCGCGTTCAACACACGTACAGCCCGGTGACGTCTCCCATGCCTTGATCCAGCAAGGAGAGAGGGAGAGGTTGAGGAAGACTCCGTCCAGCAGCAGCACAATGGCGTGGTGGTGATGGAGGATCGTGGCAATCCTGCAGGGCTTTGCCAAGCACCGCGGGAGAGGAGGAGGACTGGGAGAGGGGAAGGGCTGCGCCAGAACGTGGGTTGCGGCTGCCCTCCCACCCCCCACATATATATAGGGGCAAAGGAGAGGGGGCCGGCCCCCTCAGATCCAATCTGAGGAGGGGGTAGGGGTGGGCATAAAAACCGAGAACCGAAGACCGGAGCCGAAAAAACCGGGACCGAAGCCGAAAAGACCGAGGACCGAACCACTGGTTGTTCGCTCGGTTCACAAATCTTAGAAAACGATATTACATCGGTGAATTCGGTCATTGTAGTCTATGGACCGAATGCCTCGAACTAACCGTAATATTTTTATTACTGTATTATTAACGCCAGCGTACTAGGCCCAATAGCCCATCTACCTAAACACGAAGCGCTTCTCCCATCGTTTTTCTTAGCCACAAACACAGGCAACCCTCGCATATTATCCTGAGTTGCCGCACCCAAATATTCACATAGCGCCGCCGCCTTTGTTTCCCCACCTCACGCAATACCAGTGTTCAGTGGCCGGCGACTGCGAGCCTTCACCATCCGTCCTGGCCGGCGGCGCCCATGTCTCTCTCGCGGCAGGCGACGGCCGACGATGTTCATCGCTCCCACGCGGTCGTTGGCTCGCGGCCACCAGTTCTTCATGGCCGGCTACCCACTTCCGACGATGCATCACCTGTCGTATATGCTACGCATGTTTGGATTGATTTCTGTTCGTCCGTCCATGCTTTCTTGGCTAGATTTGGCTTCCAATTTCTTTCTCCCTAGTCAATATCGGGTCTGTTCGGTAGTAACCGAGGACCGAACCGAATTGGCTACGGACCGAAGCCTCGGTCATGGATTTCTTCGACGACCGATCGGTCAGGAAAAGCAGGAAACCGAATTTCAAAATAAACCAAGGCACCGAACCGATTTTTTCGGTCTAACCGAATGCCCAGGCCTAGGAGGGGGCGGCGGCCAGGGGGGTGCCTTGCCCCCCAAGGCAAGGGGCGCGCCCCCCTTTAGGGTTTCCCCCAAGCCCTAGGCGCCTTGGGCCTTGGTGGGGGGCGCACCAGCCCACCTGGGGCTGGTCCCTTCCCACACTTGGCCCATGCAGCCCTCTGGGGCCGGTGGCCCCACTTGGTGGACCCCCGGGACCCTCCCGGTGATCCCGGTACATTACCGATAGCACCCGGAACTTTTCCGGTGACCAAAACAGGACTTCCCATATATAAATCTTTACCTCCGGATCATTCCGGAACTCCTAGTGGCGTCCGGGATCTCATCCGGGACTCCGAACAACATTCGGTAACCACATACAAACTTCCTTTATAACCCTAGCATCATCGAACCTTAAGTGTGTAGACCCTACGGGTTCAGGAATCATGCAGACATGACCGAGACGTTCTCCGGTCAATAACCAACAGCGGGATCTGGATACCCATGTTGGCTCCCACATGTTCCACGATGATCTCATCGGATGAACAACGATGTCGAGGACTCAATCGATCCCGTATACAATTCCCTTTGTCTAGCGGTATTGTACTTGCCCGAGATTCGATCGTCGGTATCCCGATACCTTGTTCAATCTCGTTACCGGCAAGTCTCTTTACTCGTTCCGTAACACATCATCCCGTGATCAACCCCTTGGTCACATTGTGCACATTATGATGATGCCCTACCGAGTGGGCCCAGAGATACCTCTCCGTTACACGGAGTGACAAATCCCAGTCTCGATTCATGCCAACCCAACAGACACTTTCAGAGATACCTGTAGTGCACCTTTATAGCCACCCAGTTACGTTGTGACGTTTGGTACACCCAAAGCATTCCTATGGTATCCGGGAGTGGCACAATCTCATGGTCTAAGGAAATGATGCTTGACATTAGAAAAGCTTTAGCATACGAACTACGATCTTTGTGCTAGGCTTAGAATTGGGTCTTGTCCATCACATCATTCTCCTGATGATGTGATCCCGTTATCAACGACATCCAATGTCCATGGTCAGGAAACTGTAACCATCTATTGATCAACGAGCTAGTCAATCAGAGGCTTACTAGGGACATGGTGTTGTCTATGTACCCACACATGTATCTGAGTTTCCTTTCAATACAATTATAGCATGGATAATAAACGATTATCATGAACAAGGAAATATAATAACTAATTTATTATTGCCTCTAGGGCATATTTCCAACAGTCTCCCACTTGCACTAGAGTCAATAATCTAGTTCACATCGCCATGTGATTAACACTGATAGGTCACGTCGCCATGTGACCAACATCCAAAGAGTTTACTAGTGTCTAAACTTGTTCACATCATCATGTGATTAAGACTCAATGAGTTCAGGGGTTTGATCATGTTTTGCTTGTGAGAGAGGTTTCGGTCAACGGGTCTACAACATTCAGATCCGTATGTACTTCGCAAATCTCTAGGTCATATTGTAAATATTGCTTCCACGCTCCACTTGGAGCTATTCCAAATGGTTGCTCCACTATACGTATCCGGTTTGCTACTCAGAGTCACTCGGATAGGTGTTTAAAGCTTGCATCGACGTAACCCTTTACGCCGAACTCTTTATCACCTCCATAATCGAGAAACATGTCCTTATTTACTCCAAGGACAATTTTGACCGTTGTCCAATGATCCATTCCTGGATCATTCTTGTACCCCTTGACTGACTCATGGCAAGGCACACTTCCGGTGTGGCACACAACATAGCATACTACAAAGCCTATGTCTGAAGCATAGGGGACGACCTTCGTCCTTTCTCTCTCTTCTGCCGTGGTCGAGCTTTAACTCTTAACTTCATACCTTACAACTCAGGCAAGAACTCCTTCTTTGACTGATCCATCTTGAACACCTTCAAGATCATGTCAAGGTATGTGCTCAATTGAAAGTATTATTAAGCATTTTGATCTATCTTATAGATCTTGATGTTTATTGTTCAAGTAGCCTAATCCAGGTTTTCCATCGAAAAACACTTTTCAAATAACCCTATATGCTTTCCAGAAATTCTACATCATTTCTGATCAACAATATGTCAACAACATATACTTATCAGAAATTCTATAGTGCTCCCACTCACTTCTTTGGAAATACAACTTTCTCATAAACTTTGTATAAACCCAAATCTTTGATCATCTCATCAAAGCGTACATTCCAACTCCGAGATGCTTACTCCAGTCCTCAGAAGGATTGCTGGAGCTTTGCATACTTGTTAGCGTCTTTAGGATCAACAAAACCTTTCTGATTGTATCTCATACAACCTTTCCTTACGAAAACTGGCAAGGAAACTCGTTTTGACATCCATCTGCCAGATTTCATAAATGCAGCTAATGCTAACATGATTCCGACGGACTTAAGCATCGCTACGGATGAGAAAATCTCATCGTAGTCAACTCCTTGAACTTGTGAAAAACTCTTCGCCACAAGTCGAGCTTCATAGACGGTGACATTACCGTCCACGTCCGTCTTCTTCTTAAAGATCCATTTATCTCAATGGCTTGCCGATCATCGGGCAAGTCCACCAAAGTCCATGCTTTGTTTTGATACATGGATCCTATCTCGGATTTCATGGCTTCTAACCATTTGTCGGAATTTGGGCCCACCATCGCTTCTCCATAGCTCGTAGGTTCATTGTTGTCTAGCAACATGACCTTTCAAGACAAGATTACTGTACCACTCTGAGGTAGTACGCATCCTTGTCACCCTACAAGGTACGGTAGTAACTTGATCCAAAACTTCATGATCACTATCATAAGCTTCTACTTCAATTGGTGTAGGTGCCACAGGAACAACTTCATGTGCCCTGCTACACACTTGTTGAAGTGATGGTTTAATAACCTCATCAAGTCTCCACCATCCTCCCACTCAATTCTTTCGAGAGAAACTTTTCCTCGAGAAAGGACCCGATTCAAGAAACAATCCCTATTGCTTTCGGATCTGAATTAGGAGGAATACCCAACTGTTTTGGTATGAAGATGCATTTTATCCGCTTTGGGTTCGAGCTTATCAACCTGAAACTTTTCACATAAGCGCCGCAGCCCCAAACTTTTAAGAAACGACAACTTAGGTTTCTCCAAACCATAGTTCAAACGGTGTCGTCTCAACGGAATTACGTGGTGCCCTATTAAAGTGAGTGCGGTTGTCTCTAATGCCTAACCCATGAACGATAGTGGTAATTCGATAAGATACATCATGGTACGCACTATATCCAATAGGGCGCAAATATGATGTTCGGACACACCATCACATTATGGTGTTCCAGGCGGTATTAATTGTGAAACAATTTCCACAATGTCTTAATTGTGTGCCAAAGCTCGTAACTCAGATACTCATCTCTATGATCATATTATAGACATTTTATCCTCTTGTCATGATGATCTTCAACTTCACTCTGAAATTACTTGAACCATTCAATAATTCAGACTTGTGTTTCATCAAGTAAATATACTCAGTATCTACTTAAATCATCCATGAAGTAAGAACATAATGATATTCACTGCATGCCTCAGCACTCAATGGACTGCACACATCAAAATGTGTTACTTCCAACAAGTTGCTATCTTGTTCCATCTTACTGAAAACGAGGCTTTTCAGTCATCTTGCCTATGTGGTATGATTTGCATATCTCAAGTGATTCAAAATCAAGTGAGTCCAAACGATCCATCTGCATGGAGTTTCTTCATGTGTATACACCAATAGACATGGTTTGCATGTCTCAAACTTTTCAAAAATGAGTGAGTCCAAAGATCCATCAATATGGAGCTTCTTCATGCGTATTATACCAATATGACTTACATGGCAGTGCCACAAGTAAGTGGTACTATCATTACTACCTTATATCTTTTGGCATGAAAATGTGTATCACTACGATCGAGATTTCAATAAACCATTTATTTTAGGTGCAAGACCATTGAAGGTATTATTCAAATAAATAGAGTAACCATTATTCTCCTTAAATGAATAAATGTACTGCGATAGACATAATCCAATCATGTCTATGCTCAACGCAAACACCAAATCTCGATGGTAGAGGGAGCGTGCGATGCTTGATCACATCAACCTTGGAAACACTTCCAACACATATCGTTAGCTCACTTTTAGCTAGTCTCCGTTTATTCCATAGCTTTTATTTCGAGTTACCAACACTTAGCAACTGAACCGGTATCTAATACCCTGGTGCTGCTATAGGAGTACTACTAGAGTACACATTAATATAATGTATATCCAATATACTTCTGTCGACCTTGCATGCCTTCTTATCTACCAAGTATCTAGGGTGGTTCTGCTTCAGTGTTCGTTCCTCTTATTACAGAAGCACTTAGTCTCGGGTTTGGGTTCAACCTTGGGTTTCTTCACTGGAGCAGCAACTGATTTGCCGTTCCATGAAGTATCCCTTCTTGCCCTAGCCCTTCTTGAAACTAGCGGTTTCACTAACCATCAACAATTGATGCTCCTTCTTGATTTCTACATTCGCGGTGTCGAACATGGCGAATAGCTCAAGGATCATCATATCTATCCTTGTTATGTTATAGTTCATCACGAAGCTCTAGTAGCTTGATGGCAATGTCTTTGGGGAAACATCACTATCTCATCTGGAAGATCAACTCCCACTCGATTCAAGTGATTGTTGTACCCAGACAATCTGAGTACAAGCTCAACGATTGAGATCTTCTCCCTTAGTTTGTAGGCTAGAAAACTCGTCGGAGGTCTCATACCTCTTGACGTGGGCACGAGCCTGAAATCCCAATTTCAGCTCTTGGATCATCTCATATGTTCTGCGACATTTCAAAAATGTCTTCGGTGCCTCAACTCTAAACCGTTTAACTGAACTATCACGTAGTTTTCAAAACGTGTATGTTCGATGTTCGCAACATCCACAGACGACGTTCGAGGTTCAGCACACTGAACGGTGCATTAAGGACATAAGCTTTCTATTGTCCGCATAATCGCTACTGTCAACTTTCAACTATATTTTCTCTAGGAGCATATCTAAAACAGTGGAACTAAAGCGCGAGCTATGACATAATTTGCAAAGGGCCTTTGACTATGTTCAGGATAATTAAGTTCATCTTATGAACTCCCACTCAGATAGACATCCCTCTAGTCATCTAAGTGATTACATGATCCGAGTCAACTAGGCCGTGTCCGATCATCACGTGAGACGGACTAGTCATCATCGGTGAACATCTTCATGTTGATCGTATCTACTATACGACTCATGCTCGACCTTTCGGTCTCTTGTGTTCCGAGGCCATGTCTGTACATGCTAGGCTCGTCAAGTTAACCTAAGTGTTTCGCGTGTGTAAATCTGGCTTACACCCATTGTATGTGAACGTAAGAATCTATCACACCCGATCATCGCGTGGTGCTTCGAAACGACAAACTTTCGCAACGGTGCACAGTTAGGGGGAACACTTTCTTGAAATTTTAATGAGGGATCATATTATTTACTACCGTCGTTCTAAGCAAATAAGATGTATAAACATGATAAACATCACATGCAATCAAATAGTGACATGATATGGCCAATATCATTTTTTGCTCCTTCTGATCTCCATCTTCGGGGCTCCATGATCATCATCGTCATCGGCATGACACCATGATCTCCATCACCATGATCTCCATCATCATGTCTCCATGAAGTTGTCTCGCCAACTTTTACTTCTACTACTATGGCTACCGGTTAGCAATAAAGTAAAGTAATTACATGGCGTTGTATAATGACACGCAGGTCATACAATAAATAAAGACAACTCCTATGGCTCCTGCCAGTTGTCATACTCATCGACATGCAAGTCGTGATTCCTATTACAAGAACATGATCAATCTCATACATCACATATCATTCATCACATTCTTCTTGGCCATATCACATCACATAGCATACCCTGCAAAAACAAGTTAGACGTCCTCTAATTGTTGTTTGCATGTTTTACGTGGCTGCTATGGGTTTCTAGCAAGAACGTTTCTTACCTACGCAAAAACCACAACGTGATATGCCAATTGCTATTTACCCTTCATAAGGACCCTTTTCATCGAATCCGATCTGACTAAAGTGGGAGAGACTGGCACCCGCTAGCTACCTTATGCAACTAGTGCATGTCAATCGGTGGAACCTGTCTCACGTAAGTGTATGTGTAAGGTCAGTCTGGGCCGCTTCATCCCACAATGCTGCCGAATCAAGATTGGACTAGTAACAGTAAGCATATTGAACAAAATCAACGCCCACAACTACTTTGTGTTCTACTCGTGCAAAGAATCTACGCAATAGACCTAGCTCATGATGCCACTGTTGGGGAACATAGCAGAAATTCAAAATTTTCCTACGTATCACCAAGATCTATCTATGGAGAAACTAGCAACGAGGGGAAGGAGAGTGCATCTACATACCCTTGTAGATCGCTAAGCGTAAGCGTTCAAGAGAACGGGGTTGAAGGAGTCGTACTCGTCGTGATCCAAATCACCGGAGATCCTAGTGCCGAACGGATGGCACCTCCGCGTTCAACACACGTACAGCCCGGTGACGTCTCCCATGCCTTGATCCAGCAAGGAGAGAGGGAGAGGTTGAGGAATACTCCGTCCAGCAGCAGCACAATGGCGTGGTGGTGATGGAGGAGCGTGGCAATCCTGCAGGGCTTCGCCAAGCACCGCGGGAGAGGAGGAGGACTTGGGAGAGGGGAAGGGCTGCACCAGAACTTGGGTGCGGCTACCCTCCCACCCCCCACATATATATAGGGGCATAGGAGACGGGGTCCGGATGTTGGCGAACGTAGCAGAAATTCAAAAATTTTCCTACGCAACACCAAGATCTATCTATGGAGAGACCAGCAACGAGTAGAAGGAGAGGTGCATCTACATACCCTTGTAGATCGCTAAGCGGAAGCGTTCAAGTGAACGGGGTTGATGGAGTCGTACTCGTCGTGATTCAGATCACCGATGATCAAGTGCCGAACGGACGGCACCTCCGCGTTCAACACACGTACAGCCCGGTGACGTCTCCCACACCTTGATCCAGCAAGGAGAGAGGGAGAGGTTGAGGAAGACTCCATCCAACAGCAGCACAACGTAGTGGTGGTGGTGGAGGAGCGTGGCAATCCCGTAGGGCTTCGCCAAGCACCATGGGAGAGGAGGAGGAGGAGGAGAGGCAGGGCTGCACCAAGAGAGATCAAATCGCGTGTTATGGGCAGCCCCATGCCTCAATATATATAGGGGGGAAGGGGGCTGCGCCCCCTTTAGGGTTTTCCCACCCCCTAGGGGCGGCGGCCAGCCCTAGATGGCATCTGGTGCGGCGGCCAAGAGGGAGGCAACCAAAGGCCTTAGGTATGATTGCTCCTCCTTTTCCCCACTATATATAGGGCCAAGGGAGAGGGGGAGGGCGCAGCCTTGCCCCCTCCTCCAAGGAAGGGGTGCGGCTAAGGATGGGGAGGAGTCCATCCTCCCCAAGGCACCTCGGAGGTGCCTTCCCCCTTGAGGACTCTTCCCTTTTTCCTTTATCTTGGCGCATGGGCCTCTAGGGGCTGGTGCCCTTGGCCCATGTAGGCCAAGGCGCACCCCCTACAGCCCATGTGGCCCCCCGGGGCAGGTGGCCCCACCCGGTGGGCCCCCGGGACCCTTCCGGTGGTCCCGGTACAATACCGATAACCCCGAAACTTGTCCCGATGGCCGAAACAGGACTTCCTATATATAAATCTTTACCTCCGGACCATTCCGGAACTCCTCGTGACGTCCGGGATCTCATCCGGGACTCCGAACAACATTCGGTAACCACATACAAGCTTCCTTTATAACCCTAGCGTCATCGAACCTTAAGTGTGTAGACCCTACGGGTTCGGGAGACATGCAGACATGACCGAGACGTTCTCCGGTCAATAACCAACAGCGGGATCTGGATACCCATGTTGGCTCCCACATGTTCCACGATGATCTCATCGGATGAACCACGATGTCAAGGACTCAATCAATCCCGTATTCAATTCCCTTTGTCTAGCGGTATTTTACTTGCCCGAGATTCGATCGTCGGTATCCAATACCTTGTTCAATCTCGTTATCGGTAAGTCACTTTACTCGTTCCGTAACACATCATCCCGTGATCAAATCCTTGGTCACATTGCGCATATGATGATGTCCTACCGAGTGGGCCCAGAAATACCTCTCCGTTTACACGGAGTGACAAATCCCAGTCTCGATCCGCATAAAACAATAGATACTTTCGGAGATACCTGTAGTGCACCTTTATAGTCACCCAGTTACGTTGTGACGTTTGATACACCCAAAGCACTCCTACGGTATCCAGGAGTTATACGATCTCATGGTCAAAGGAAGAGATACTTGACATTCGCAAAGCTCTAGCAAATGAACTACTCGATCTTTTGTGCTAGTCTTAGGATTGGGTCTTGTCCATCACATCATTCTCCTAATGATGTGATCCCGTTATCAACGACATCCAATGTCCATAGCCAGGAAACCATGACTATCTGTTGATCACAACGAGCTAGTCAACTAGAGGCTCACTAGGGACTTATTGTGGTCTATGTATTCACACGTGTATTACGATTTCCGGATAATACAGTTATAGCATGAATAAAAGACAATTATCATGAACAAGGAAATATAATAATAATACTTTTATTATTGCCTCTAGGGCATATTTCCAACAGTCTCCCACTTGCACTAGAGTCAATGATCTAGTTCACATCGCCATGTGATTAACACTCACAGGTCACATCACCATGTGACTAATACCCAAGAGTTTACTAGAGTCAGTAGTCTAGTTCACATCACTATGTGATTAACACTCAATGAGTTTTATGTTTGATCATGTTGCTTGTGAGAGAGGTTTTAGTCAACGGGTCTGAACCTTTCAGATCCGTGTGTGCTTTACAAATCTTTATGTCATCTCCTAGATGCAGCTACCACGCTCTATTTGGAGCTATTCCAAATAACTGTTCTACTTGCAACTATTCTAAATTGTTGCCCCATTGTACGTATCCGGTATCTCTACTTAGAGCTATCCGGATAGGTGTTAAGCTTGCATCGTCGTAACCTTTACGACGAACTCTTTTACCACCTCCATAATCGAGAAAAATTCCTTAGTCCACTAGTTACTAAGGATAACTTTGACCGCTGTCCTGTGAGCCATTCTTGGATCACTCTTGTACCCCTTGACTGACTCATGGCAAGGCACACTTCAGGTGCGGTACACATCATAGCATACTGAAGAGCCTACGTCTTAAGCATAGGGGACGACCTTCGTCCTTTCTCTCTATTCTGCCATGGTCGAGCTTTAAGTCTTGACTTCGTACCTTACAACTCAGGCAAGAACTCCTTCTTTGACTGGTCCATCTTGAACACCTTCAAGATCATGTCAAGGTATGTGCTCATTTGAAAGTATTATTAAGCATTTTGATCTATCCTTGATGCTCAATGTTCAAGTAGCTTAATCCAGGTTTTCTATTGAAAAACACTTTCAAAATAACCCTATATGCTTTCCAGAAATTCTACATCATCTCTGATCATCAATATGTCAACAACATATACTCATCAGAAATTCTATAGTGCTCCCACTCACTTCTTTGGAAATACAAGTTTCTCATAAACTTTGTACAAACCCAAAATCTTTGATCATCTCATCAAAGCGTACATTCCAACTCCGAGATGCTCACTCCAGTCCTTAGAAGGATCGCTGGAGCTAGCATACCTTTTAGCATCCTTAGGATCGACAAAACTTTTTGATTGTATTGCATACAACCTTTCCTTACGAAAACTAGTAAGGAAACTTGTCTTGACATCCATCTGCCAGATTTCATAAATGCAGCTAATGCTAACATGATTCCGACGGACTTTAAGCATCGCTACGAGTGAGAAAATCTCATCGTAGTCAACTCCTTGAACCTGTCGGAAAACACTTCGCCACAAGTCGAGCTTCATAGATGGTGACATTACCATCCACGTCCGTCTTCTTCTTAAAAGATCCATTTATCTCAATGGATTGCCGATCATCGGGCAAGTCCATCAAAGTCCATGGATCCGTTCTCGGATTTTATGGCCTCGAGCCATTTATCGGAATCCGGGCTCACCATTGCTTCTCCATAGCTCGTAGGTTCATTGTTGTCTAGCAACATGACTTCCAAGACAGGATCACCGTACCACTCCAAAGTAGTACGTGTCCTTGTCGTCCTATGAGGTTTGGTAGTGACTTGATCCGAAGTTTCATGATCAATATCATAAGCTTCCACTTCAATTGGTGTAGGCGCCACAGGAACAACTTCCTGTGCCCTGTCACACACTAGTTGAAGAGACGGTTCAATAACCTCATCAAGTCTCCACCATCCTCCCACTCAACTCTTTCGAGAGAAACTTTTCCTCGAGAAAGGACCCGATTCAAGAAACAATCCATATTGCTTTCGGATCTGAATTAGGAGGTATACCCAACTGTTTTGGTTTTCCTATGAAGATGCATTTTATCCGCTTTGGGTTCGAGCTTATCAACCTGAAACTTTTTCATATAAGCGTCGCAGCCCCAAACTTTTAAGAAACGACAACTTAGGTTTCTCTAAACCATAATTCATACGGTGTCATCTCAACGGAATTACGTGGTGCCCTATTTAAAGTGAATGTGGTTGTCTCTAATGCCTAACCCATGAACGATAGTGGTAATTCGATAAGAGACATTATGGTACGCACCATATCCAATAGGGTGCAACTATGATGTTCGGACACACCATCACACTATGGTGTTCCAGGCGGTATTAATTGCGGAACAATTTCCACAATGTCTTAATTGTGTGCCAAAACTCGTAACTCAGATATTCATCTCTATGATCGTATCATAGACATTTTATCCTCTTGTCACAATGATCTTCTACTTCACTCTGAAATTATTTGAACCATTCAATAATTCAGACATGTGTTTCATCAAGTAAATATTCTCAACATCTACTCGAATCATCTGTGAAGTAAGAACACAACGATATTCACTGCATGCCTCAGCACTCATTGGACTGCACACATCAAAATGTGTTACTTCCAACAAGTTGCTATCTTGTTCCATCTTACTGAAAACGAGGCTTTTCAGTCATCTTGCACATGTGGTATGATTTGCATATCTCAAGTGATTCAAAATCAAGTGAGTTCAAACGGTCCATTTGCATGGAGCTTCTTCATGCATATACACCAATAGACATGGTTCGCATGTCTCAAACTTTTCAAAAACGAGTGAGCCCAAAGATCCATCAACATGGAGCTTCTTCATGCGTTTCATACCATTATGACTTACATGGCAGTGCCACAAGTAAGTGGTACTATCATTACTATCTTATATCTTTTGGCATGAAAATGTGTATCACTACGATCGAGATTCAATAAACCATTTATTTAGGTGCAAGACCATCGAAGGTATTATTCAAATAAATAGAGTAACCATTATTCTCCTTAAATGAATAACCGTATTGCGATAGACATAATCCAATCATGTCTATGCTCAACGCAAACACCAATCTCGGTGGTAGAGGGAGCGTGCGATGCTTGATCACATCAACCTTGGAAACACTTCCAACACATATCGTCAGCTCACCTTTAGCTAGTCTCCTTTTATTTCGTAGCTTTTATTTCGAGTTACTAACACTTAGCAACTGAACCGGTATCTTAATACCCTGGTGCTACTAGGAGTACTAGTAAAGTACACATTAACATAATGTATATCCAATATACTTCTATCGACCTTGCCAGCCTTCTCATCTACCAAGTATCTAGGGTAATGCTGCTCCAGTAGCTGTTCCCCTTATTACAGAAGCACTTAGTCTCGGGTTTGGGTTCAACCTTGGGTTTCTTCACTAGTGCAGCAGCCGATTTGCCGTTTCATGAAGTATCCCTTCTTGCCCTTGCCCTTCTTGAAACTAGTGGTTCGCCAACCATCAACAATTGATGCTCCTTCTTGATTTCTACTTTTGCGGTGTCAAACATCGCGAATACCTCAAGGATCACCATGTCTATCCCTGATATGTTATAGTTCATCACGAAGCTCTAGCAGCTTGGCGGCAATGACTTTGGAGAAACATCACTATTTCATCTGGAAGATCAACTCCCACTTGATTCAAGTGATTGTTGTACTCAGACAATCTGAGCACAAGCTCAACGATTGAGCTTTTCTCCCTTAGTTTGCAGGCTAAGAAAATCGTCGGAGGTCTCATACCTCTTGACGTGGGCACGAGCCTGAAATCTTAATTTCAGCCCTCGAAACATCTCATATGTTCCGCGACATTTCGAAAACGTCTTTGGTGCCTATACTCTAAACCATTTAACTGAACTATCACGTAGTTATCAAAACGTGTATGTTCGATGTTCGAAACATCCACAAACGACGTTTGGGGTTCAGCACATTGAGCGGTGCATTGAGGACATGAGCTTTCTACTGATCGCATAATTGCTACTATCAACTTTCAACTATATTTTCTCTAGGAACATATCTAAACAGTAGAACTATAGCGTGAGCTACGACATAATTTGCAAAAGGTCTTTTGACTATGTTCAGGATAATTAAGTTCATCTTATGAACTCCCACTCAGATAGACATCCCTCTGGTCATCTAAGTGATTACATGATCCGAGTCAACTAGGCCGTGTCCGATCATCACGTGAGACGGACTAGTTAACGTCGGTGAACATCTTCATGTTGATCGTATCTACTATACGACTCATGCTCGACCTTTCGGTCTCCGTGTTCCGAGGCCATGTCTGTACATGCTAGGCTCGTCAAGTTAACCCTAAGTGTTTTCGCTGTGTAAAACTGTCTTACACCCGTTGTATGTGAACGTAAGAATCCATCACACCCGATCATCACGTGGTGCTTAGAAGCGACGAACTGTAGCAACGGTGCATAGTTAGGGGAGAACACTTCTTGAAATTTTGTAAGGGATCATCTTATTTACTACCGTCGTCCTAAGTAAACAAGATGCATAAACATGATAAACATCACATGCAATCAAATAGTGACATGATATGGCCAATATCATTTTGCTCCTTTTGATCTTCATCTTCGAGGCTCCATGATCATCTTGTCACCGGCATGACACCATGATCTCCATCATCATGATCTCCATCATCGTGTCTTCACGAAGTTGTCACGCCAACGACTACTTCTACTTCTATGGCTAACGCGTTTAGCAATAAACTAAAGTAAGTTACATGGCGTTCTTCAATGACACGCAGGTCATACAAAAAATAAAGACAACTCCTATGGCTCCTGCCGGTTGTCATACTCATCGACATGCAAGTCGTGAATCCTATTACAAGAACATGATCAATCTCATACATCACATATATCATTCATCACATCCTTTTGGCCATATCACATCACATAGCATACCCTGCAAAAACAAGTTAGACGTCCTCTAATTGTTGTTGCATGTTTTACGTGGCTGCTATGGGTTTCTAGCAAGAATGTTTCTTACCTACGCAAAACCACAACGTGATATGCCAATTGCTATTTACCCTTCATAAGGACCCTTTTCATCGAATCCGTTCCGACTGAAGTGGGAGAGACTGGCACCCGCTAGCCACCTTATGCACCAAGTGCATGTCAATCGGTGGAACCTGTCTCACGTAAGAGTACGTGTAAGGTCGGTCCGGGCCGCTTCATCCCACAATACCGTCGAAACAAGATTGGACTAGTAACGGTAAGCATATTGAACAACATCAACGCCCACAACTACTTTGTGTTCTACTCGTGCAAAGAATCTACGCAATAGACCTAGCTCATGATGCCACTGTTGGGGAACGTAGCAGAAATTCAAAAGTGTTGGGAACGTTGCAGAAAATTAAAAATTTTCCTACGGTTTCACCAAGATCCATCTATGAGTTCATCTAAGCAACGAGTCTAGGGAGAGAGTTTGCATCTACATACCACTTGTAGATCGCGTGCGGAAGCTTGCAAGGTGATGATGTAGTCGTACTCGACGTGATTCAAATCACCGATGACCTGCGCCGAACGGACGGCACCTCCGCGTTCAACACACGTACGGAAACAGCCACGTCTCCTCCTTCTTGATCCAGCAAGGAAGGGAGGAGAGGTTGAGGGAGATGGCACCAGCAGCAGCACGACGGCGTGGTGTTGGTGGAGCTGCAGTACTCCGGCAGAGCTTCGCTAAGCGCTATGGAGTTGGAGGAGGTGTTGGGGAGGGAGAAGGAGGCAACCAAAGGCCAGGGCACAAGGTATGAAGTCCCTCCTCTCCCCCCACTATATATAGGGGTGCCAAGGGGGGGTGGCCGGCCCTAGGAGATCAAATCTCCTAGGGGGTGCGGCGGCCAAGGGGGGATTCCCTCCCCCTCAAGGCACCTAGGAGGTGCCTTCCACTAGTAGGACTCCTCCCCCTTGGAAACCCTAGGCGCATGGGCCTTGTGGGGCTGGTGCCCTTGGCCCATGTAGGCCAAGGCGCACCCCCTACAGCCCATGTGGCCCCCGGGGATGGGTGGCCCCACCCGGTGGGCCCCCGGGCCCCCTCCGGTGGTCCCGGTACAATACCGATAATCCCGAAACTTGTCCCGATGCCCGAAACAGGACTTCCCATATATAAATCTTTACCTCCGGACCATTCCGGAACTCCTCGTGACGTCCGGGATCTCATCCGGGACTCCGAACAACATTCGGGTTACTGCATATACATATCCCTACAACCCTAGCGTGACTGAACCTTAAGTGTGTAGACCCTACGGGTTCGGGAGACATGTAGACATGACCGAGACTCTCTTAGTCAATAACCATCAGCGGGATCTGGATACCCATGATGGCTCCCACATGCTCCTCGATGTTGTCATCGGATGAACCACTATGTCGAGGATTCGATCAAACCCTGTATACAATTCCCTTTGCCAATCGGTACGTTACTTGCCCGAGACTTGATCGTCGGTATCCCAATACCTTGTTCAGTCTCGTTACCGGCAAGTCACTTTACTCGTACCGTAATGCATGATCCCGTGTCCAACACCTTGGTCACTTTGAGCTCATTATGATGATGCATTACCGAGTGGGCCCAGAGATACCTCTCCGTCATACGGAGTGACAAATCCCAGTCTCGATCCGTGTCAACCCAACAGCTACTTTCGGAGATACCTGTAATGCACCTTTATAGTCACCCAGTTACGTTGTGACGTTTGGCACACCCAAGGCATTCTTACGGTATCCGGGAGTTACACGATCTCATGGTCGAAGGAACAGATACTTGACACTTGCAAAGCTCTAGCAAAACGAACTACACGATCTTTTATGCTATGCTTAGGATTGGGTCTTGTCCATCACATCATTCTCCTAATGATGTGATCCCGTTATCAATGACATCCAATGTCCATAGTCAGGAAACCATGACTATCTGTTGATCACAACGGGCTGGTCAACTAGAGGCTTACCAGGGACATAGTGTGGTCTAAGTATTCACACGTGTATTACGATTTCCGGATAATACAGTTATAGCATGAATACAAGACAATTATCATGAACAATGAAATATAATAATACTTTTATTATTGCCTCTAGGGCATATTTCCAACAGTCTCCCACTTGCACTAGAGTCACTAATCTAGTTACATTGTGATGAATCGAACACCCATAGAGTTCTGGTGTTGATCATGTTTTGCACGCGAGAGAGGTTTAGTCAGCGGATCTGCGACATTCAGATCCGTGTGTACTTTGCAAATCTCTATGTCTCCATCTTGAACATTTTCACGGATGGAGTTGAAACAACGCTTGATGTGCCTGGTCTTCTTGTGAAACCTGGGCTCCTTTGCGAGGGCAATAGCTCCAGTGTTGTCACAGAAGAGTTTGATCGGCCCCGACGCATTGGGTATGACTCCTAGGTCGGTGATGAACTCCTTCACCCAAATCGCTTCATGTGCTGCCTCCGAGGCTGCCATGTACTCCGCTTCACACGTAGATCCCGCCACGACGCTCTGCTTGCAGCTGCACCAGCTTACTGCTCCACCATTCAACATATACACGTATCCGGTTTGTGACTTAGAGTCATCCGGATCTGAGTCAAAGCTAGCGTCGACGTAACCCTTTACGACGAGCTCTTCGTCTCCTCCATAAACGAGAAACATGTCCTTTGTCCTTTTCAGGTACTTCAGGATATTCTTGACCGCTGTCCAGTGTTCCTTGCCGGGATTACTTTGGTATCTTGCTACCAAACTTACGGCAAGGTTTACATCGGGTCTGGTACACAGCATGGCATACATAATAGATCCTATGGCTGAAGCATAGGGGATGACACTCATCTCTTCTTTATCTTTTGCCGTGGTCGGTGACTGAGCTGAGCTCAGTCTCATACCTTGTAACATAGGCAAGAACCCCTTCTTGGACTGATCCATTCTGAATCTCTTCAAAATCTTTTCAAGGTATGTACTTTGTGAAAGACCTATGAGGCGTCTCGATCTATCTCTATAGATCTTGATGCCTAATATATAGGCAGCTTCTCCAAGGTCCTTCATTGAAAAACACTTATTCAAGTAGGCCTTAATGCTGTCCAGAAATTCTATATCATTTCCCATCAGGAGTATGTCATCTACATATAATATGAGAAATGCTACAGAGCTCCCACTCACTTTCTTGTAAACGCAGGCTTCTCCATAAGTCTGCATAAACCCAAACGCTTTGATCATCTCATCAAAGCGAATGTTCCAACTCCGAGATGCTTGCACCAGTCCATAAATGGATCGCTGGAGCTTGCATACTTTGTTAGCATTCTGAGGATCGACAAAACCTTCCGGCTGCATCATATACAGTTCTTCCTTAAGATGCCCGTTAAGGAATGCTGTTTTGACGTCCATCTGCCATATCTCATAATCATAGTATGCGGCAATTGCTAACATGATTCGGACGGACTTTAGCTTCGCTACGGGAGAGAATGTCTCGTCGTAGTCAATCCCTTGAACCTGTCGATAACCCTTAGCGACAAGTCGAGCTTTATAGATGGTAACATTACCATCCGCGTCCGTCTTCTTCTTAAAGATCCATTTGTTTTCTATCGCTCGCCGATCATCGGGCAAGTCTGTCAAAATCCATACTTTGTTTTCATACATGGATTCTATCTCGGATTTCATGGCTTCAAGCCATTTGTTGGAATCCGGGCCCGTCATTGCTTCTTCATAGTTCGAAGGTTCATTGTTGTCTAACAACATGATTTCCAGGACAGGGTTGCCGTACCACTCTGGTGCGGAACGTGTCCTTGTGGACCTACGAAGTTCAGTAGTAACTTGATCCGAAGTACCTTGATCATTATCATGGTTTTCCTCTTCAGTTGGTGTGGGCATCACAGGAATGGTTTCCTGTGCTGCGTCACTATCCCGCTCAAGAGGTAGTACTTCATCGAGTTCTACTTTCCTCCCACTTACTTCTTTCGAGAGAAACTCTTTTTCCAGAAAACATCCGTTCTTGGCAACAAAGATCTTGCCTTCGGATCTTAAGTAGAAGGTATACCCTATAGTTTCCTTAGGGTATCCTATGAATACGCATTTTTCCGACTTGGGTTCGAGCTTTTCAGGTTGAAGTTTCTTGACATAAGCTTCGCATCCCCAAACTTTTAGAAACGACAGCTTAGGTTTCTTTCCAAACCATAATTCATACGGTGTCGTCTCAACGGATTTAGACGGTGCCCTATTTAAAGTGAATGTAGCTGTCTCTAGAGCGTATCCCCAAAATGATAGCGGTAAATCGGTAAGAGACATCATAGACCGCACCATATCCAATAGAGTGCGATTACGACGTTCGGACACACCGTTTCGCTGAGGTGTTCCAGGCGGCGTGAGCTGTGAAACGATTCCACATTTCTTTAAGTGTGTACCAAATTTGTGACTTAAGTATTCTCCTCCACGATCTGATCGTAAGAATTTTATCTTTCGGTCACGTTGATTCTCCACCTCATTCTGAAATTCCTTGAACTTTTCAAAGGTCTCAGACTTGTGTTTCATTAAGTAGACATACCCATATCTACTCAAGTCATCTGTGAGAGTGAGAACATAACGATATCCTCCGCGAGCCTCAACGCTCATTGGACCGCACACATCGGTATGTATGATTTCCAACAAGTTGGTTGCTCGCTCCATTGTTCCGGAGAACGGAGTCTTGGTCATTTTACCTAAGAGGCATGGTTCGCACGTGTCAAACGATTCATAATCAAGAGACTCTAAAAGTCCATCGGCATGGAGATTCTTCATGCGCTTGACACCAATGTGACCAAGGCGGCAGTGCCACAAGTATGTGGGACTATCGTTATCAACTTTAAATCTTTTGGCATCTACACTATGAACATGTGTAATATTACGCTCGAGATTCATTAAGAATAAACCATTGACCATCGGAGCATGACCATAAAACATATCTCTCATATAAATCGAACAACCATTATTCTCAGACTTAAATGAGTAGCCATCTCGTATTAAACGAGATCCAGATACAATGTTCATGCTCAAACTTGGCACTAAATAACAATTATTAAGGTTCAAAACTAATCCCGTAGGTAAATGTAGAGGCAGCGTGCCGACGGCGATCACATCGACTTTGGAACCATTCCCGACGCGCATCGTCACCTCGTCCTTTGCCAGTCTCCGTTTATTCCGCAGCTCCTGCTGTGAGTTACAAATATGAGCAACGGCACCGGTATCAAATACCCAGGAGTTACTACGATTACTGGTAAGGTACACATCAATCACATGTATATCAAATATACCTTTGGTGTTGTCGGCCTTCTTATCCGCTAAGTATTTGGGGCAGTTCCGCTTCCAGTGACCCTTCCCCTTGCAATAAAAGCACTCAGTCTCAGGCTTGGGTCCATTCTTTGACTTCTTCCCGGTAATTGGCTTACCAGGCGCGGCAACATCTTTGCCGTCCTTCTTGAAGTTCTTCTTACCCTTGCCCTTCTTGAACTTAGTGGTCTTATTGACCATCAACACTTGATGTTCTTTCTTGATTTCAGCCTCTGCTGACTTCAGCATCGAGAACAATTCAGGAATGGTCTTTTCCATTCCTTGCATGTTGTAGTTCATCACAAAGCTCTTGTAGCTTGGTGGGAGCGACTGGAGGATTCTGTCAATGACCGCCTCATCTGGGAGGTTAATGTTTAGCTGGGTCATACGGTTGTGCAACCCAGACATCTTCAGGATGTGCTCACTGACAGAACTGTTTTCCTCCATCTTACAACTGTAGAACTTGTCGGAGACATCATATCTCTCGACCCGGGCATGAGCTTGAAAAACTAGTTTCAGCTCTTCGAACATCTCATATGCTCCGTGATGCTCAAAACGCTTTTGGAGCCCCGGTTCTAAGCTGTAAAGCATGCCGCACTGAACGAGGGAGTAATCATCAGCGCGAGTTTGCCAAGCATTCATAATGTCTTGGTTTTCTGGGACGGGAGCGTCACCTAGCGGTCCTTCTAGGACATATTGTTTCCTGGCAGCTATGAGGATGATCCTCAGGTTCCGGACCCAGTCCGTATAGTTGCTGCCATCATCTTTCAGCTTGGTTTTCTCTAGGAACGCGTTGAAGTTCATGTTGACATTAGCGTTGGCCATTGATCTACAAGACATATTTGCAAAGGTTTTAGACTATGTTCATGATAATAAAGTTCTAATCAAATTATGAACTCCCACTTAGATTAGACATCCCTTTAGTCATCTAAGTGTTACACGATCCGAGTCGACCAGCCCGTGTCCGATCATCACGTGAGACGGACTAGTCATCGTCGGTGAACATTTTCATGTTGATCGTATCTTCCATACGACTCGTGTTCGACCTTTCGGTCTCCGTGTTCCGAGGCCATGTCTGTACATGCTAGGCTCGTCAAGTTAACCCTAAGTGTTTTCGCTGTGTAAAACTGTCTTACACCCGTTGTATGTGAACGTAAGAATCCATCACACCCGATCATCACGTGGTGCTTAGAAACGACGAACTGTAGCAACGGTGCACAGTTAAGGGAGAACACTTCTTGAAATTTTATAAGGGATCATCTTATTTACTACCGTCGTTCTAAGTAAACAAGATGCATAATACATAATAAACATCACATGCAATTATATAGTTGTGACATGATATGGCCAATATCATATAGCTCCATTGATCTTCATCTTCGGGGATCCATGATCATCTTGTCACCGGCTTGACACCATGATCTCCATCATCATGATCTCCATCATCGTGTCTTCATGAAGTTGTCACGCCAACGACTACTTCTACTTCTATGACTAACGTTTAGCAATAAAGTAAAGTAGTTTACATGACGTTATTCAATGACACGCAGGTCATACAAAAAATAATGACAACTCCTATGGCTCCTGCCGGTTGTCATACTCATCGACATGCAAGTCGTGAATCCTATTACAAAGAACATGATCTCATACATCACAATTCATCATTCATCACAACTTCTGGCCATATCACATCACATGATCAATCGCTGCAAAAACAAGTTAGACGTCTTCTAATTGTTGTTGCATCTTTTACGTGGCTGCAATTGGGTTCTAGCAAGAACGTTTTCTTACCTACGAATCACCACAACGTGATTTTGTCAACTTCTATTTACCCTTCATAAGGGCCCTGTTCATCGATTCCGCTCCAACTAAAGTGGGAGAGACAGACACCCGCCAGCCACCTTATGCAACTTGTGCATGTCAGTCGGTGGAACCGGTCTCACGTAAGCGTACGTGTAAGGTTGGTCCGGGCCGCTTCATCCCACAATACCGTTGAGCAAGAAAAGACTAGTAGAGGCAAGTAAGATGACAAAATCCACGCCCACAACAAAGTTGTGTTCTACTCGTGCAAAGAGAACTACGCATAGACCTAGCTCATGATGCCACTGTTGGGAACGTTGCAGAAAATTAAAATTTTTCCTACGGTTTCACCAAGATCCATCTATGAGTTCATCTAAGCAACGAGTCTAGGGAGAGAGTTTGCATCTACATACCACTTGTAGATCGCGTGCGGAAGCTTGCAAGGTGATGATGTAGTCGTACTCGACGTGATTCAAATCACCGATGACCTGCGCCGAACGGACGGCACCTCCGCGTTCAACACACGTACGGAAACAGCCACGTCTCCTCCTTCTTGATCCAGCAAGGAAGGGAGGAGAGGTTGAGGGAGATGGCACCAGCAGCAGCACGACGGCGTGGTGTTGGTGGAGCTGCAGTACTCCGGCAGAGCTTCGCTAAGCGCTATGGAGTTGGAGGAGGTGTTGGGGAGGGAGAAGGAGGCAACCAAAGGCCAGGGCACAAGGTATGAAGTCCCTCCTCTCCCCCCACTATATATAGGGGTGCCAAGGGGGGGTGGCCGGCCCTAGGAGATCAAATCTCCTAGGGGGTGCGGCGGCCAAGGGGGGATTCCCTCCCCCCCAAGGCACCTAGGAGGTGCCTTCCACTAGTAGGACTCCTCCCCCTTGGAAACCCTAGGCGCATGGGCCTTGTGGGGCTGGTGCCCTTGGCCCATGTAGGCCAAGGCGCACCCCCTACAGCCCATGTGGCCCCCGGGGATGGGTGGCCCCACCCGGTGGGCCCCCGGGCCCCCTCCGGTGGTCCCGGTACAATACCGATAATCCCGAAACTTGTCCCGATGCCCGAAACAGGACTTCCCATATATAAATCTTTACCTCCGGACCATTCCGGAACTCCTCGTGACGTCCGGGATCTCATCCGGGACTCCGAAAAACATTCGGGTTACTGCATATACATATCCCTACAACCCTAGCGTGACTGAACCTTAAGTGTGTAGACCCTACGGGTTCGGGAGACATGTAGACATGACCGAGACTCTCTTAGTCAATAACCATCAGCGGGATCTGGATACCCATGATGGCTCCCACATGCTCCTCGATGTTGTCATCGGATGAACCACTATGTCGAGGATTCGATCAAACCCTGTATACAATTCCCTTTGCCAATCGGTACGTTACTTGCCCGAGACTTGATCGTCGGTATCCCAATACCTTGTTCAGTCTCGTTACCGGCAAGTCACTTTACTCGTACCGAAATGCATGATCCCGTGTCCAACACCTTGGTCACTTTGAGCTCATTATGATGATGCATTACCGAGTGGGCCCAGAGATACCTCTCCGTCATACGGAGTGACAAATCCCAGTCTCGATCCGTGTCAACCCAACAGCTACTTTCGGAGATACCTGTAATGCACCTTTATAGTCACCCAGTTACGTTGTGACGTTTGGCACACCCAAGGCATTCTTACGGTATCCGGGAGTTACACGATCTCATGGTCGAAGGAAGAGATACTTGACACTTGCAAAGCTCTAGCAAAACGAACTACACGATCTTTTATGCTATGCTTAGGATTGGGTCTTGTCCATCACATCATTCTCCTAATGATGTGATCCCGTTATCAATGACATCCAATGTCCATAGTCAGGAAACCATGACTATCTGTTGATCACAACGGGCTGGTCAACTAGAGGCTTACCAGGGACATAGTGTGGTCTAAGTATTCACACGTGTATTACGATTTCCGGATAATACAGTTATAGCATGAATACAAGACAATTATCATGAACAATGAAATATAATAATACTTTTATTATTGCCTCTAGGGCATATTTCCATGTTGATGGATCTTTGACTGTTGGAAATATGCCCTAGAGGCAATAATAAAAGTATTATTATTATATTTCCTTGTTCATGATAATTGTCTTTTATTGATGCTATAACTGTATTATCCGGAAATCGTAATACACGTGTGAATACATAGACCACAATAAGTCCCTAGTGAGCCTCTAGTTGACTAGCTCGTTGTGATCAACAGATAGTCATGGTTTCCTGGCTATGGACATTGGATGTCGTTGATAACGGGATCACATCATTAGGAGAATGATGTGATGGACAAGACCCAATCCTAAGACTAGCACAAAAGATCGAGTACTTCATTTGCTAGAGCTTTGCGAATGTCAAGTATCTCTTCCTTTGACCATGAGATCGTATAACTCCTGGATACCGTAGGAGTGCTTTGGGTGTATCAAACGTCACAACGTAACTGGGTGACTATAAAGGTGCACTACAGGTATCTCCGAAAGTATCTATTGTTTTATGCGGATCGAGACTGGGATTTGTCACTCCGTGTAAACGGAGAGGTATCTCTGGGCCCACTCGGTAGGACATCATCATATGCGCAATGTGACCAAGGATTTGATCATGGGATGATGTGTTACGGAACGAGTAAAGTGACTTACCGATAACGAGATTGAACAAGGTATTGGATACCGACGATCGAATCTCGGGCAAGTAAAATACCGCTAGACAAAGGGAATTGAATACGGGATTGATTGAGTCCTTGACATCGTGGTTCATCCGATGAGATCATCGTGGAACATGTGGGAGCCAACATGGGTATCCAGATCCCGCTGTTGGTTATTGACCGGAGAACGTCTCGGTCATGTCTGCATGTCTCCCGAACCCGTAGGGTCTACACACTTAAGGTTCGATGACGCTAGGGTTATAAAGGAAGCTTGTATGTGGTTACCGAATGTTGTTCGGAGTCCCGGATGAGATCCCGGACGTCACGAGGAGTTCCGGAATGGTCCGGAGGTAAAGATTTATATATAGGAAGTCCTGTTTCGGCCATCGGGACAAGTTTCGGGGTTATCGGTATTGTACCGGGACCACCGGAAGGGTCCCGGGGGCCCACCGGGTGGGGCCACCTGCCCCGGGGGGCCACATGGGCTGTAGGGGGTGCGCCTTGGCCTACATGGGCCAAGGGCACCAGCCCCTAGAGGCCCATGCGCCAAGATAAAGGAAAAAGGGAAGAGTCCTCAAGGGGGAAGGCACCTCCGAGGTGCCTTGGGGAGGATGGACTCCTCCCCATCCTTAGCCGCACCCCTTCCTTGGAGGAGGGGGCAAGGCTGCGCCCTCCCCCTCTCCCTTGGCCCTATATATAGTGGGGAAAAGGAGGAGCAATCATACCTAAGGCCTTTGGTTGCCTCCCTCTTGGCCGCCGCACCAGATGCCATCTAGGGCTGGCCGCCGCCCCTAGGGGGTGGGAAAACCCTAAAGGGGGCGCAGCCCCCTTCCCCCCTATATATATTGAGGCATGGGGCTGCCCATAACACGCGATTTGATCTCTCTTGGTGCAGCCCTGCCTCTCCTCCTCCTCCTCCTCTCCCATGGTGCTTGGCGAAGCCCTGCGGGATTGCCACGCTCCTCCACCACCACCACTACGTTGTGCTGCTGTTGGATGGAGTCTTCCTCAACCTCTCCCTCTCTCCTTGCTGGATCAAGGCGTGGGAGACGTCACCGGGCTGTACGTGTGTTGAACGCGGAGGTGCCGTCCGTTCGGCACTTGATCATCGGTGATCTGAATCACGACGAGTACGACTCCATCAACCCCGTTCACTTGAACGCTTCCGCTTAGCGATCTACAAGGGTATGTAGATGCACCTCTCCTTCTACTCGTTGCTGGTCTCTCCATAGATAGATCTTGGTGTTGCGTAGGAAATTTTTTGAATTTCTGCTACGTTCGCCAACACCGGATCCCTCAGATCCAATCTGAGGAGGGGGCGGCGGCCAGGGGGGTTGCCTTGCCCCCCAAGGCAAGGGGGGCGCCCCCCTTTAGGGTTTCCCCCAAGCCCTAGGCGCCTTGGGCCTTGGTGGGAGGGTGCACTAGCCCACCTGGGGCTGGTCCCTTCCCACACTTGGCCCATGCAGCCCTCTGGGGCCGGTGGCCCCACTTGGTGGACCCCCGGGACCCTCCCGGTGATCCCGGTACATTACCGATAGCACCCGGAACTTTTCCGGTGACCAAAACAGGACTTCCCATATATAAATCTTTACCTCCGGATCATTCCAGAACTCCTCGTGACGTCCGGGATCTCATCCGGGACTCCGAACAACATTCAGTAACCACATACAAACTTCCTTTATAACCCTAGCGTCATCGAACCTTAAGTGTGTAGACCCTACGGGTTCGGGAATCATGCAGACATGACCGAGACGTTCTCCGGTCAATAACCAATAGCGGGATTTGGATACCCATGTTGGATCCCACATGTTCCACGATGATCTCATCGGATGAACCACGATGTCGAGGACTCAATCGATCCCGTATACAATTCCCTTTGTCTAGCGGTATTGTACTTGCCCGAGATTCGATCGTCGGTATCCCGATACCTTGTTCAATCTCGTTACCGGCAAGTCTCTTTACTCGTTCCGTAACACATCATCCCATGATCAACCCCTTGGTCACATTGTGCACATTATGATGATGTCCTACTGAGTGGGCCCAGAGATACCTCTCCGTTACACGGAGTGACAAATCCCAGTCTCGATTCGTGCCAACCCAACAGTCACTTTCGGAGATACCTGTAGTGCACCTTTATAGCCACCCAGTTATGTTGTGACGTTTGGTACACCCAAAGCATTCCTACGGTATCCGGGAGTTGCACAATCTCATGGTCTAAGGAAATGATACTTGACATTAGAAAAGCTTTAGCATACGAACTACGATCTTTGTGCTAGGCTTAGGATTGGGTCTTGTCCATCACATCATTCTCCTAATGATGTGATCCCGTTATCAACGACATCCAATGTCCATGGTCAGGAAACTGTAACCATCTATTGATCAACGAGCTAGTCAATCAGAGGCTTACTAGGGACATGGTGTTGTCTATGTACCCACACATGTATCTGAGTTTCCTTTCAATACAATTATAGCATGGATAATAAACGATTATCATGAACAAGGAAATATAATAACTAATTTATTATTGCCTCTAGGGCATATTTCCAATAGGCAGAGGGTGTGTCACTGCGTGAGGTCCGGTGGGTCGAGGTGAGGCCCTTTGTTCGGTGCTGTCCTGCGCCACATTGGTCGGCCCATGACACATTTAGGAAGACCCATGGATGACTAGTCGTATAAGACAAAGATAGCAGAATTGTGAAGGACTCTTTGTCCATTGACAAAGCCGGCTAGGATTTGTAACCCTAGGTTCTGGGACTAAGGTAACCCCTCTATCTCTGATATTACTATTCATCCAACCTAACTTTAAGGGGCATCCTACAGAATGCTCTGCTAGAATCATACTTGTCGATTAGGAAGAGAGGTGTGAGATAATGCGTGAGAGACAGGCGTAAAGATAATGTGCGTACATGAGACACGTAGGCAGGTCCATGTATATAGAAAGGGTAGATGAGGATTGTGCGTGTTTATGTTTGCAAGAGGAAGAGTGCTTGTTATAAAGGTTAGTGAAAACAGTTGTAAATGGTTACGAGAGGGAGGGAGGGTTATATCTAGAGAATATGTGCGAGAAAGACACCTCGGGAGAGAGTGTGTGAGCATGTGTGAGAGACCACCGATGGAGAGTGAAACTACACGTAAAAGACTGCTCTACACATTGATTAAAGATATAAATTGTATCCAAATATTAGGATGGGATCATGATATTTGCAATTCGCGTAAGGAGCGGTCATTGATCCATCAGACATCTAGATTCTATCGAATTTGAGCATGTCTATGTTATTATTCGACACAATTGATCCACATAGTTAGTATTTTGAACTCCAGACAATGCATCGCTTTAGCAATCGAATATAAACGTGAGTATAGTTCATGTTGTGTGTGTAAAGCACATTATACATATGAAAGTTACACAATGGACATTTATAAATAGCTACCTATGAACTAGTATACATTTGAATTCAACCTAAGGTGGTTTAAAAAAATCGAATTCAACATGAAGTCCATTCAATTATTTGAATTTGATATCATGTCATTTGTAAACCATACCTAAACTATGGGCGTACCAATCTTTGCTCTGATTTTGTACATAATAGCATATGTAGTCACGTACAAAATAGATTCAAATTTAGCTCCTCCATTCCAAAATAATCGTAGTTATAGGATTTTCAAGTGTCAAAATTCAAAAGGAAGCAGATAATTTAATGAGGTTTTCAAACATACAAGGTCAAATATAACGTTGTCTATTTAGGTCAATCCTCATAGTTCAAGAGTACTCTAAACGTGAATGCTTGTGTTTCAAAATTTCGAACGAAGCGCCAAAAGAGCCTCTACTCGCCCGAAACCGCGTGAGACCAATGTTTGGTAGTACAAGGAAATTACTTTTCTAATAACTCTGACCTGTGAAACCTACCGGCCCGACGTCCAAAGGTCTAAACCGGGGTAGGTTTGTAGTTTCATCTAGACGCCACGCAACCGCCTCCGAAAAACATTCATACACAATGGCCGCCTAAGCACATATGCGCGCGGCCGAAATCGCTCCCGCCCACTATTTGGGACACCTGGGATTACCATCCTACCCACGACCCGCAGTAGGTCCGAAATTTAAGAGGGGGCAAAGTTTGTACTTTCCCCAAATTTCAAACAAGCGCGTCTTCTGTTCAAAAAAGCCAAAAACAAGCGCGTCCCAGACCGAAACATGGTCCCCCCCACCCGTCCGATTCCCCATTCGTACTCCGTGGGCGCCAAAACTACCTCTCCACCAGCCGCGAAACCCCGGCGTCCTCCGTCCGCCACCCCATCCCACCCATCAACCGCCGCCCTCCTCCATCATGCCGGAGCCGATACCCCGACATTGTTGTCCACCACAACCTCAACCGCAACGCCCTCCACGGCTAGTAGTTGAAGCCGAGGCCGAGCCATCCGTACCCGAGCCAGTTCAACCACGCCGTCCTGCGCCTCACCGCTGCCGCTCCAACTTCGCCACCCTCCACCGCACCGGAGTTGTTCCTGCTACGCCATCCTTCGTCGCCTCGGATCTGCTTCCCCTCCGCCGACATACAGCCATGACAACACAGTCAACAATTTGGCCATGGGTTCGTCCAAGCCTGCACCCTCCAGAACATCGGTTTCCCCGGTAAAAACAAGAAGATCGGCACGACATGTGGAGGTGACCACACCGGCAACCGAAGAAGGTACTCCTCTTCCCTTATCCGTGCAAATCTTATGTCTCTGCTTGCATGGTATTCATCCCATAGAAGACACTAGTTGACCGCTTCTTCTTGATACTAGATGTTCCTAGTAACTCGCGATGCACAGGGTTTCTCCTCATATACTATTTCACCTTAGCTAGAGGTCCGTCGCCCCCCTGAATTTCAATTTCTGGCCAGTTGATTCCCAATTAACGGAAGCATTCCCTGGCATAACAGGCGCTAGTACGACTATTACGCCGGGGAAGCAGCGCCTTGGTGTTTATCTTAGGGGCGTCTGTGGCCTAGAGCTACTAGCGCCCGATCTGGAGGTCGGCCGGGATTAAAGGGATGGCTTGGGGGCGCTACCAAGCACGGCAGTGGTGTGAGATCGATGGGAGGGCGGGGCAGCGGAGGCACGGGTCTGGGCCGGTGGTCGCTGGCAGTTCATGAAAGATCGTCAACAGTGACTGGCGGGAGGTAGACGAAGGTCATCTGCCCGTTCCTTATAGATCGAATGGTTCATTAAAAAAATCGACTGACCTATTTATTTTCAGTCGACTGTTATCTTAGATATGACCACATGTGGTGGTGTGCTGGAGGAGTACCTGCATTTCCTGTGCTCATATATTACAAAATCATACGGAGTATAATCTAATTTTGTTTGCCATGCAATGTTGTAGAGCTATCATATGTCTCCTGTCATTTATTTTTAAGCCACCTGCTATCTGATACTTTTACAGTGCACTAGTTCTGCACACACTTCACCCATACTCTCACTATTGTGTTTTTATGCAAGGGTATTTCAGACTCTCCTGCCGAAAGAGAAGCATCAAAGAAAAGAGAGAAGTCGCTCCAGCTTGGTATACGGGTAGGCAAGACACGTTACAACGCTATAAAGGGTGTAGTGTCAGCAGATGGAGACGGTAAACGTAGCTCTGTAGTTGATGACCTCGCTCGCAATGAACCACCATCCCAGGTGCTTGCTTTAACTTCGCGGTGTCATATGTGGTTGCATGTTGGTGTCTAGCTTGTATTCGAAAGGCCAAAGTCGGTCTTTATTAAGATAAGGAAAGATATTTTTTACATGAACCACCATCCCGTGAGCACCAGAAGACAAATAGCTAGTCAAGGCACTGGCCGTGACAAGTCCAGCAAAGACAGGCATCACCTGGAAGCCAACTAAAAAGCCGCGATGGTGGTGAAGCAGCCCGCCTCCCACCAGGCTCTCAGGTCCTAGATGATCATGTTCACCACTCCAGCCGGATGTCTAGCTTGTATTGCTTCCAATTTGGTTAAATTGCATCTGCTTAGCTTACACATTATACCTTTGAATATGGCATGCCTTTCTGTTTTTGGTACATACTAGTACATCTGTGTATTAACCATGTTCTTACATAAAACTAATGTTCTTGTGGATCCCACATCAATCACTTATGACGAGGCAGGCAGGCAAGGGGACTACTCCTCATTTAAAGAATGCGGCGTCAGCCTCCCGACATGATTCTCAAGAAACAGAAATGCTAGATGAAGATAGTGAACGTAGCTCTGTAGTTGATTACAACATTTCCCCTACACTAGCATTGCAGGTGCTTGCTCTAACTTGGCAGTGTGATATGTGGTTGCATGTTGCATATGGTGTCTAGATTGTAATTCTTCCAATCTGGTTAAACTGCATGTGCTAGTCTGCTTAGCTTATACTCCTGTAAATGTGACATTATACCTGTTAATGTGACATGCCTTCCTGTATTTAGTACATAGTACATCTGTCTATTAAGCATGTCCTTACATAAAACTATTGTTTTTTTGTATCCCGCATCAATCAATATGACGAGACACCTTTAGTATATGCAGTGCGATATTAGTTGCATCTTTCATATGATTTATAGCATGCGCTGCTTCTAATTTGTTGAAATTCCATTTATGATGGGACGCTTTTAACTTGGCAGTCATATTGGTTGCATCTTTCATGTGGTGTCTAGCTTGCATTGCTTCTTATTTGCTGGAATGGTTTCTGCTTAGTTTACACCAACAGTTGTGAACATGCCATGCCGTCCTGTTTTTCGTACATATTCCATCCTGGTATCATGTGTTTGCCTTACATCAAAGTAGTGATTGTCAGTATCATGCATGAATGAGTTGTGAAGAGAGAATTTTATTGCTTTTTCTTGTCGGTTTTACTTGACAATTCAAAATCAATAAAGTGGAAGGAAGTTAGCAAGGCATCGGATAAAGGTGCTCCTTCCAAACGGAGGGCCTCTACAGTTTCTACTCCTCCACACCCCAAGATGATTTCCAAGACAACACATGCATAGACACTCAACAAAGCTGTGTTTATGATGAGCACGTCTCCCCTAGTGCAGCATCACGGGTGCTCCCTCTAACTTGGCACTGTTATATGTGGTTGCATGTTATGTGTGATGTCTAGCTTGTATTGCTTCTAATTTTGTTGAGTTCCATCTGCTTACTTTACACATTATACTTGAATAAGACACGTGTTCCTGTTTCTAGAACATACAATATCTGTCTATCACACCATGTTCTTACATCAAATTACTACTGTTGTGTAACCTGCAACAATCACTTATCATAAGACACGTTTGACTTCGGAGTGTGATATAGGTTACATCTCACATTCTTTTCTAGCTTGTACTACTAATTTGTTGAAATGACACTTATGAGGAGACAATTTTAACTTGGTAGAGTGATATTATTTGCATCTTTCATATGGTGTCTAGCTTTCATTGCTTCTAATTTGTTGAAATGCCTTCTCCTTAGTTTACACATCATAAGCTGTGAATATGCAATGCTGTGAATATGCAATGGCACTAATGACGAGAGACCTCTAACATGGTAGTGTGATGTTGTTTGCATCTTGCATATGATTTATTTCTTGTACTGCTTCACATTTGTTTAAACGCCATTTATGCTGAGACACTGTTAACTTGGCAGAGCGATATTTGTAGCATCTTTCATATGGTGTCTACCTTCCATTGCATTGCTTCTAATTTGGTGAAATGTCTTCTTCTTAGTTTACACATCATAGTTCTGGTTATCTATTCCGTCCTGTTTTTCATACATATTACATCCTCCTATCATGTGGTTGTCTAACATCAAAGTTTTATTCGTCTGCATCACACATCAATTTGTTCTGAAGAACTAAATTTTATTCGTTTTTCTTGTCGGCTTGACTTAACATGGCACAGAGAAAGAGGAAGAAACAAAGAATGGCAGGGAATGAGAAGCGGATGAATCCTGCAGATTTTGCTGGTACTGATGGTGCAATAGAAGGTGAAAGTCCAGCAGAAAATTCTACAAACACGGCATCCCATGCTACACGAACTGCAAAAAAAGCCAAACAGAAACAAATAGCTGCCACCAAACAAGCAAAGACAGCCCTAGTTCTTGCAACACCTACCATAGTACTACCAGCTGCACGACATACTCGTGCGTCAACTGAGCTAGCAGCACGTTCCCAAGCTCCCTTGCCACCTGACACTACTTGCCAAGCACTCTTGACACAAGACAAGTTGGCAATATCAGATGAACCTTGTGAGCTTCAACAGCAAGAAGGTAGTTGTTGGAGTCAAGTTACAGTTGCATGCTTCTTTGTATGTAGTCTCACAGTTTGATGTACACTAAAACTTCCTATGTTTGTTGTTGGACTAGCACCTAGGCGCAAGAGGAAACAAACATCAGGGATAATGCTCAATAGGTTAACTAAATCTAGAGGAGGAAGAATGGAGATCCATTTTGAGCTAGGTTTAAAAAGGCCACGTGATGCTACAGAGTCAGCCAAGTTAGTATCAGAGGCAGCGGTTGCCGTTAGGTGTCATGTACGTATCCTCCCAACATGGATTCAGTACAGGAATGACAAAGACGAAACCCAGTTCAACACCTTCCTCGACCATTTATCTGTAAGTATGGTTATGTATGGAAACTAGTAATATCGTCTTGCTCTGTCCCATACTTTCTAGGTTGCTGATAATGAGACTCCCATAATTCTCAACAAATGAGGTTCAAGTTGGATAGCCAAGATGATGCAACCAGACAAGCTTGCACCCATGTTTTCAAGTCTGCTCTGTGACAGTACCGGTATAACTTGAGGAAAACTCACTTTGAAGGCAAGGCTAACAGTGAACTTTCCCAAACATCTCCAGTGGAAAATATATCGGATGAAGACTGGAGGGGCCTTGTTAAACACTGGTCTAATCCGAAGTATCAGGTACATTATATATATGTGATCAGATCACATGTTGAAGTCCTATTGACGCATGTGCCACACAAATCTATCTTCTTGTAGGTGAACTGTTCAAAGAACAAGGCCAACCGTACGAAAGTGAAATTCCAACAGACGACAGGATCTCGTAGCTATATTGCACACTGCGAGGCTCTTGTAATTAGCTATTGTTTCACTCTTTTCGCTGTTCCATATTATCAAATCTATATTAACTTGTTCGAAATGCAGAGGAAAGCCCGCAAGGACCAAAAAGTACCTGAACCAAATGTTGTGGTAATCTTCAAGGACTGTCACACCAGCAAGAAGAAGGGCATGACTACACCAGTCAAAGCCGCTGTTGTAAGTCCTTAATCCTTATGCCTTTTAACTACTACTTACTCTGACTTGTGCCTTGAACTGCATGGTTTGCAGCCAATGTCTATTACTCTTTTCAATTTTATACACAATTGTCTTAGCGTATTATTGCACCTTACAAGGTTTAAAAGGGAGGAGTGATGTTCCTTTGATCTTGATCCGTAATCTAGTTCCGTGCTGGACTTGCCCACACAATGTTACAATTGCCTGTTTGTCTGTTCTCGGTTGTTTTGTGATATGAATGATGCCATACTATGCTTACCGTATTATAAACTTCGTCTCTTTATCCTTAGCCCTCAATACAATGTGAAGAAATAGACAATACATTAGCGATGGTACATGGTCATATGTTTGGAACCTGGTTTTATTATGTACTTTGCAATAAAATACAACTAATATTTTACATGGGTTGACCAGAATAAGTTTTGTATATAGACCAAAGCTTTTTTGTTTGGTTTTGCTGCCTCCTTAATATCTTCTGTTCTGGTACTACTAATGTAAAACCTCAACTTTTCAGCGAGCTATGGAAAAAATGGTGGAACCGCCACCTTCTGAAGGTGGCGAGGCAACTATAACCGCAATGTCAGCTCTTGCTGCAGTGGGTCAGTACCTGTCCACTAACAGTGCCAAAAGCACGTTCCTGCGTAATACTGGGTTGGTTGTTAAGGCAATATCGTCCAAACTGCCTCATGATCAAGATATGCAAGCTCAAAGCAATGTTGTATCTGCGCTCCAGACACAAGTCCATTCCCTAACAGAGGCCCTTTGTGAAACAAGGAGAAACATTGCTCAATGTCATCAAGATATGCATGGTTTTGAAACCAGACTATCAGACATTTGCTATGTTGTTCAGGAGCCTAGGGGAAATGAAGGCGAGGGTTATGGTGTTCCATCGGACAATACAACATGAAAACGTAACAGTCAAGTCAAATGAACCGAGCTTCTGAACTTCCGGTGGTGCATTTATCTGCTAGACTGTTAAGTTTTATGTTATATAGTTGTAATTTGTTTTGGTGCGATACAAAATTTATTCTTAACGTGCAGCCACCGGCTGAAGAAAACAGCAAGCCATTTTTGTATAGTGTAGGGTGTTCCCTATATTTGCACTGGTGGCGATCTTTGATGCCGAGTGGATGTAATCTGTGCAATCGCCCTAATAGCCTAGCGTTAGTTTGGGCCTTATTTATTTCCTAGTCTTCTTTTTCCCTGGTTTGCTAGTGGCCGCAACTACCCATGGGCCATATACGGGGCGTAGGATCCATGGGTCTCCTACGGGCCATCGATAAATGGGCATGTAATCGGTGGGCCTCGGGCCATCGATAAATGGGCCTCGGGTCGTCAGATAAATGGGTCTACATGGGCCGTAATCGGGCGTAATTGGTATCGGCCCAACACGGTAACAGGTCGTTAACAGGCCGTAGGACTGCGAAAGCTTAATTCTGTCACAAGCATAACGGGTCGTTAATTGGCCAGAATATAGGACGGACTGGCTAGAAACGGACCGACTCTTGCCATGGGCCGAATTTGGCCCATTAGGGTAACAGGCCAGTAACGGGCCGACTCTTGCCATGGGCCGAATTTGGCCCATTTGGGGAACATGCCAGTAACGGGCCGACTCTTGCCATGGGCCGAATTTGGCCCATTAGGGGAACATGCCAGTAACGGGCCGGAAGTAAACGAGGGCCGAAAAGGAGCCCAAGAACGTATGGGTCGTCAATAGGCCGAAAGCTAACACGGGCTGGAAACGGCCCATGTAAATCATGGGCCGTTAACAGGTACAAAGAAAATTACTGTTCATTATGGTCTAGAGTCGCCGTGGGCCCGTAAAGGGCCGAAAGATACGAAGGCCTCATATGGGCCGAAAGACGTCGTGGGCTATACATGGGCCGAAAGTGAAATGGGCTGGTGTTATATTCGACGGGCCACATGACGTTGTTGGGCCGATTTCCTTTAGTGCCTAACGGGCCGTAAAATGGGCTATTTGCAAAGAGACCGTTAACAGGCTTTTCATGGGCCAGCCCGTTAACTTTTGACCAAGTCAAATGGGCCGGCTTTGTAAACTAAATGGGCCAGTGGTGGGCCGTGGCACGTGTCGACATATCATAGGCGCCTATCTGACCCACTGATAAGCTGACACGTGTTTCGTCTGGCCAATAAGAATTTTACACATGGAAATTTCCCATTGCTCGGGGCTGTTAACGGGTTATCGGATCCAAAACCCGACCCGATAGCTTAACGGCGTTCCGTTACGGTGGATGCCACGTGTCAGTCACCCTTGACAAAAGCACTTCTGTGACGCGCGATCTATCGTCATGGAAGTGGACACTTCCGTGATGATAATTTTGGTAATGTCATGGAACACTTCTACGACAGCACAGGTATGACTATCTTGATTCTGTCATAAATTTGTCATGGATGTACATGCATGACAAAAAACGCGACCTACTGTGACAAACACGTATCATCACGGAAGTGTATTTTTTTGTAGTGGCTTTCGCCGACAATCTCGCCTTCTGATCTGCGACCAACTGGTCTAGCTGGCACATTGTTGTCTGTTGCCTCACGAGTCGCAACCCACACCAAAGGTGAGACATTCCAAACTCTAGCACCGAGGACTCCTAACAACCAATGCAGCACCTTCATGAAGGAAACAACGTCATGACGCCGTCGCCGCTTGTTTCGGAGGACCAAAACAAGGGTTTCCCCGGGCGCTCGAGGAGCGACATGATCAAGACCATGTTAGCGCCCCAAGAAGGATACGGCACCCGCAGGCGTCGTCGCTGCCAGCAACGGGCAAGCCATGCGGAGATTTCGCCCCGGCCCATGACCATAATCAAAAATACCGGAGCCACAATAGGGAGCAGGTCATCGGGTGAGTTCACTGCTACAGGAAGGCGAGACACGCTCATCAACGTTGCAGAGAGGTGACACCGGATGCCGCCGGCCTTCCCGTCGCCAACGACGACCATGAACGGCCGTCCTCGCCGCACCGAGGCAAAGACCCGTCGGACCGCCGCCCAAAGCCATTGCCTTGGCTTTCGGAATCCACATCAGGCCACAACCTATCGGAATCCCATCGCCGCGTGCACCGTCTGTTGAACAGAGCCAACCTTGAGCATCGCTGACACCACGCCACCACCTCCGGCAACCCCCAACCACGCCGGTGAAGGGGGGCCACCTAGGCGCGTGCCCGCCGCGTTGTGAACCCATGTCAATATGACAAGGGGAGAGGAATAGCACCCACACAATTGTGCAGTCTGGAACCACCGCAACACCGTAAGGGAAGGCCGTAGAAGACCACCAGCCAAGGGAACACAACCTGGTGTTGCCTTCGTCAACATAGACTTATCTAGACGAGATTTTTCGACGGTGACAAAAGTGGAGGGGTGGTGGAGCGACAAACAACGATGGCTAGGGTTTCCCCGTGCCACCATTGGGAGGAAAGCAACACAGGGTCACAAAAATACATACTCGTACATTGTTCTAGTTTTACAACATTTGAATTGCATATTGTCAAAACAGGAAGAAACTATTGTTGTCAAAACAGGAAGAAACTATTGTTGCAGCATTTGGGTACAAAAATTGGTCTACGAGCTACTTTGCGATATCATCCACCTTCAAACACGGACTAACGATTGATTCCAAAAATGAAAAGAAATGGTTGCCTGACGATTTAGCAAAGCAAAAATAAGAAAACAAGAAACAACAACGCCGTCCGTGGGATTCGAACCCACGACCACACGGTTAAAAGCCGTGCGCTCTACCAACTGAGCTAGGACGGCTCGTTGCACATCAATCTTTTCTCAAGATGTATTGTCCAACTTTTTTGCGAGGCCGTTTTTCAGCCTACTTCAAAAGCACCTGCAACTATGTTTGTTCTGTTACGTTATCTCTGGAACATCCATGTAACATGTCACGTAGAGAAAACAAGAAAGAGATAATCCTTCTTTTGAGCTTGCTTTTTTTTTAGTTTTTTTAGCTTGCTGATTGGTTTTTTTTTTCAAATGTGAAGTTGTGAACCCAATTTTTTTATAATTAATAATTAATAATTCAGTAATTCCAGAACTAGCAAAGGATATGTGAAAATTCTAAAAATAGGAAGGACGCAAAGAACAACGGCGTCCACACCTGGACGCCATTAAGGACCACGCCCATGTGTGGACGCTATTGCCAACGGCGTCCAGTTGTGTGGTTCGGCCGGTGCTCTAATTAAACTGAACTGAGCCGATTCTCGTTGATGTTCCATGACCCGTAAAACCTAGTTTGCTTGCAATCATTGCTCTTCGTCCTTGCCGTGCGTTAAGCAACCTCGGCCGATGTTACAAACCCAGCTACTACTCCATCAAACACAAGGGATTACTACTCTGTCGTATTGATCCACTCAAGTATCATGCCTAGTTGCTCGTACAGGCGGCGCTCCGCCTCCACTTGCTCTGTGTAGAGGCGGTGGAGCTCCGCCATTTATGCCTCGTCGGAGGCCTCCACCGCAAGCCTTTCCGTCGCCTCCCGGTCCTTCCTTACCTCTTTTGTGGAGACCACTCGCGGGTCGCTGACATCTAGCCGCAACATCCCACAAAACTAAAAGTTATGGTGGCTGTCGGCGCGACCGACCAAATGTCATATTCTTTGGCGGCCCGTTCGGCGAATTGGAAGGATCCGAGCCAAAGCTTCGCATGGGTGTGCCAGTCTCTGATCTCGGCCACCCATGTCCCCAATGCCCGCTGCCACATGCCGATGTACGGTCTCATTGTGGCGGCAGAGCTGGGAGCTCGGTGAAGCCGGAGAGCCTGTCGTGGGAGGTAGATGGGGCGACACTCGAGGGATAGTTGTGATGATGGCAGGAGGTAGACGGGTCGGTGCTGCGCACGTGGCTGTGCGGATCCGCTCTGCGGATGGGTGGCGAGAGTAAGTTTAGATGCTCAGCAAGGCGAGGAGTGAAATATATACTCCACTATAGAAGTTACGGGATAAGTTAGGTCCTGGTTAGAGAAGTAAGGCCGGATTTTTACTTCTCTAACCTGTTTTAGGGGATTAGCTAGAGATGCTCTAACCCTTATCAAGGTCCTTCACATATGTTATAGGAATAAGAGCGACACTACTAATAGCCACATCAACAACACAGTTAACTTGCATATCCATCTTCTAAGAATCCGACCCACTCATTACCAGTGCACCGCTTGGGTCGTCTTTAGTTTCATCAGGCATGCACGTTCTTTGTCAGCCATTGTTCTTGCGCTGCTCGTTCCACTTCAGCATGCTTGGCCATAGCATGAGTGCGACGTTGCATTCGGGACATGACAGCCGACAACGCCAATCATCACATGAGAGACATTGTCTCACCGACCGTTCGCTGTTATGATCCACCAATTGACATTTCTTTGAACGAGCAAGCCGATTAGCTTGGGGACAGCCGATTCATGGATTACTGGTCTAGGTTGGTTTAATCATGCATTGGACGCGGCTAAGACTAGCGTCCAAACCTGGACATGGTTCAAAATAGTGGCCAGCCTAGACGCTGTTACTCATAGCGTCCTTCCCATTTTTTCAAAATTTCAAGTTACCTTTACCAGTTTTGTAATAATTGAATTATCATTTATTATTAATAAAAAAATCGGGTTGTGAACTAGTCCCTTGCTTTTTTGTGAACTAGTCATGCCAGTTGAACTCCGGCGCAAAGTTTCAAAGGATTCGAGCCGTTCAAAACGAGTAAAAAAAAGGGAGAGCCTTCGAAAATCCTCCCCAAATCCCCTCGACGCACCCACCGACGAGGAATCGATCCCCCACCCCCGCACAGACGCGCCCGCCTGCACCCCTCCCACAGGCCACAGGCCCGTCTCCCGCCCGCCCGCCTCGCCGCCAAGCCCCAGTCGATTTCAAATCGCGCGCCGCCCGACCGGCGTCCCCGGCGGCGCCGATGGAGGTGGGCGACCTGCACAAGGTGTGGGAGATCCGGGCGCTCAAGAGGAAGCCCGATGAGCCCGCCGCCCGCGCGCTCCTCGACCGCATCGCCAAGCAGGTCCAGCCCATCATGCGCCGCCGCAAGTGGCGCGTCAAGGTCCTCTCCGAGTTCTCGTGAGCAAACCCTAACCCTAGCCTTATCCCTCATTCCTCCATCGGCTTCTACGTCGACCGATACCGTGTGCCGGGGTGACCCATTTTTATTTGGGGATTAGGCCGAAGAACCCGAGGCTGCTGGGGCTCAACGTCAACCGGGGCGTCGAGGTGAAGCTGCGGCTCCGGCGCGACGGCCGGGACCTCGACTTCATCCCCTACGAGGAGGTGCTCGACACCATGCTCCACGAGCTCGCTCACAACGCGCGCGGGCCCCACGATGCGCAGTTCTACAAGCTCTGGGACGAGCTCCGCAAGGTCCGTATGCTGATGTTTCTGCTCTTGTGTCGGTGCTTGAAATGTCTACGATTCCACCTGTATAGCGGTTCACCAGTGTCAGTGTATGCATACATCCGGTTGCTTGGAATCTGTTGCTTGTGTGCACTAGGCTATAAGTAAGAATGCAGATATTGTGCATATTCCCTTGCAACCTAGCTTGCCCGTTTACTGAAAGCTTGGTTCAATTGATTTTGGGGTTAATGGCATTTAACCTGAAATTTTCGTTGGATCCTGTCGTCATTAACAATATGCAGATGGAACTGATCTTGTTTAGCAAACTTTGGCCTATCCTCATTTCAGTGAGTCGTAGCAGAAGCATGTAATTTAGTAACCCCTCTATATATTTGTGAATCACAATTTTTCTATCTGCTTACCTGACCATAACAATTGTTCAAATGGGAGTGATTACATTGTTTGGATTTCAGAATTATCCGTGTGCTTGTACATAGGATTTTGCCCAGTCAAACGCTAGATGCTTACATGTTGCTTATGCGTAATGATGACTCAGGAATGTGAAGAACTTGTTGCAAAGGGTATCACGGGGCCAGGACAAGGGTTTGATGGTACAGGCAGGCGATTAGGTGGATTTTCAATACATCCACCACCACCATCTCTCCGACAAGCTGCACTAACTGCAGCACAGAAACGGGCAAGGAATGGAGCTCTATTGCCGTCCGGCCCAAGAAAGTTGGGTGGAAACAATGCTATCATGAGTGCTCTTAGTCCAGTACAAGCTGCTGCCATGGCTGCTGAAAGGAGGATGCAGGATGACTTGTGGTGCGGATCACATAATGATTCTGGCATCGATGATTCAGAAGATGTTGTTATTCTTGAGCAACCACCTAAGTTGACAACAAGGGATGGAAAAAACACAAAGCGTGCAAAAAACACAAGGTGTGATTCTTCTAGCAGTTCTGCAGAACCCAGCACTTCATCTGGATCTCAAGTTCCAGCACGAGCTGATTCCTCTTCTGGTAGAACGACTGATGCGGACTTTAGTTCTATGTGGGAGTGTAGTGCTTGCACTCTTCTTAATCAGGTAAATTGATCAGCCACTTTATTTTTCAACGCTGCACTGAAGTTCCTATTACAGAAAACATTCATGCCCTTTCACATACAAAACCTGATGTCTACGTGCGCTTGGTGGCCAGCTCTTCAGCTAGGCACAAATTCTCTTTTATACTCGGTGCTGGTTCTAGCTGGATGTGTTCCATTATGATCTATTAGCATAGTCTTTGAAGTGCAATGAACGTAGTGGGTATGTAAATGGTTTGCACTAATAGTGAGTCCATATCAAAGTGGTACTTTCAGAGCAGATTAGACTTATCCAAACTTAAGATGAAATCTAGTTTTCATAATTTATGAACGTGGAACGCCCTAGGATAAATTGAACTATTGATTTGATTTTCTATGTCTGTGACGTACATTTGTTTGCCCACTTTTCTATCTCATCCTTACCTACCTTTGGACCTGTGGTGACAGTAGTTCGCTTTACAAATGGACTCCTTATGATATTCTGAAGCCACATTTACAACTTGCATTTTGATGCGTATCAAGTTACTCTTTTAGACACTGGCAACATGTAACTAATAATTAACCTGCATCAACAGTGTATATTTAACTCCCTTCACTATTATGATAAAAAACATTAATAATATAACATATTGTAATGCAAAGTGATATGACTTTGTTTGTCTGCATGTATTGGTATAAGTATGTTTAAGTTCGTTTACACAAATGATATAAGTCACACCGGAAATCCGTTTCGGCTCCTGGGTCCAGATGCTCCTGCTATCTGGACCACACATGTGCATCGTGATTCACACACAGACTAGTATTCACTTCTGTATTTCGTTTTAATAGTACAGGGCCTGGCCCACCGATCAGTTGTACCGCAGTGAATCTCCAGTGTAACGCCGCTCCAGTACAGATGGAGGAGGACGGATCTGTCCTAACGGAGAGCCACGACTGGAACACCGGATTGTAAACGTTAGCCATCAAAGCTAGATATTTACAACCCAAGCCAGCCACCACCATCCCCTTCGTCTGCACGATTAAGTTCATCCACCAGTAGCACCCATTCCTCCTCCCTCCACGTAGTTCTAGCTCATCCTTCCCCACTTGAAGGTTCTCGAAACACAGGGATTCACTATGTTCTAGATTGTCCATCCCAGGTGCAAATGGAACATAATTAGATGTCATGGGTTTTATCACACTTCATTGCATAAACTTTAATGGGAAACAAAACACTCGCAGCTGCAATTCCCCTGTAGTGGAAGCATTATTCCAGCCGCCACTTTGCTAGAGAACCTTCACTTCCACCCAAAATGATACACTTCAACATCAACCCTTTTTGGCATCTAAGTCTCCTCTTCGTCTTCTTCTTCGTCCTTCATGATGTGTGGCAGAACTGCCCTGTTCTCCTGCATCTTCACCAAGCTGGTACACAAGCGACTTCACCAAGTATGTAATCTGGCTCTGTCACACATGATACCACATTTTTGGTCAGCCCCAACCTATGGATCTAGAAATGAATTTTTCAAATGACACTGTCGCTTAGTGCAAATGAAACTTACATCCGACAGACTGTGAACTTTCTCCCCCGTGTATTCTCTAAGATAGTGCATCCCATAGATCCAGCTCTCTTCCCTGGTCAAGCATGACAAAAAAAAGTCTTGTCTCTGATAACATAAGTCGTATATTGTCACCCCAGTCAACCACAAGTCCACAACTAACCTTTCACAGCATGTATGCATCCCAGTATTGAATTTCAAGCCCCAGCCTTCAGATGAGATTCTTGTTCCAGGGATGCACTCATGTATACATCTCCTCAGGTTTGAGTGCACTCTTATGGTGTTCCTTTTGTGCTTAGCCTCCATCTCGTGCTGTGGCTCCTCCGTCTCCACCGGGTCCATAACCATGAGAATTTTCTTCTGAATGTCCACAGCATAAACAACCCAGCTATCCATATATTTCAGGAGCAACATGATCTGCAACACCAGCAAATACTGTCCGCATCAAGATACAACAACCTAACGCAACAAACGCACTAAAATGTATCGAGTTTTTTTTTTTTTACCTTTTTAGCAGCTTCAATCCTAACTCCAGTGTGCTTCTCTGTGATCATTGTTGCAATGATGTCGAAATCAAGGTCTGACGATCTCTCTGCCTCCATTAGTTCTTCCTTCAAATACAGTATTTTTCCTGAACAAACTCTTAGTTTCAGGTCTGATGCAACCACGAAATGACAACACTCAGCTGAACATGTCGGTCTGAAAACCCACCCCCAGCCTGAAGTCAGGTATCACACGGAAACGTTCAGGAAGTCCTCGAAACAGCTTTGCCTCCTTCCTCACCAAGCGCCACATCGATACCATTTGATCTATCTCTGAATCACCGTAACGATCGAAAACACCCTCTATCATCGCCCCCGTCAGTTGAACTGTGCATGGATGAGTATGGCAGAACCATTTCCTGCCAAAAAAAGTACAAACATTCTATTAGGATCATTCCATTTTTTCTGATTTAGTACTATACAGTTATATTAAATCTTTATCATGTTCACACCTTAACTTTTCGATGCTAGAGCACCATGTCATCCTATCATCAAAGCCCAACACATCACTGCCAATTGGTTCATCAGGGTGCAGTCCTAGCTTCCCAGGATACTTCTCCCTGAATTCACGTTTCGGCCTCACCAGACCATGTATACGAGGCGGCATTTGCTCTGCACCTTTTTTTTTGTCGAAATGACTGGTTTAGCGTTCCAGTAATGATTTTAAAGACATGCCCAAAAAAAATCTTTTAACAGAGATGCACAAACCTGATTCCTGAGCATTTGACTGTCCCCCCCCCCCCCCTCACGTATCACTGGGCCGCCTACACAAGCAAGGACAACCAAAAGCATTAGTTGAATCAGCTTAATTACCGTGATAGTCTGCTTTTTTAGAGATGTGCAAAATTCTTTATTTGTGATATACCTCCCATAATCACTCTACGGACAGCTTCAACGATTGGGTTCTATTGCACTGGATTTTACCCTTTTCAGCTGTAATTAACAGCTATCAGTACTCTGACCGAACACAAGATAGTAGATGTGGGTGGCAATATAAAATATACATCTGATACACATGCAGCAAGCTTTTTTGATTGGCTTGCCCTGCAATACAAAGTAGTCGAATGCTTTCCTTAATCACAAAGCGGCAATATAAAATATACATCTGATACACATGCAGCAACAAAACCAATGCAAACGAACAAGGGCAGCGTAAAAATGCTGTTAGCGGAAAACAAAATCGTAACTTACCGAGCAACCACAGACCACTTCCTGCATGCATTTTGTCTTCTCAGCGTTGAGACTGCCTTTTCCGTATCTTATACCAAATCCAGCTCCCATGAATAAATTGTAGAAATCATAAGCTTCCCCCAGCGAGTCAAATATTAAACCGATCTCAGGTTTGATCACATTAGGCCCTAGCTTATCTGCGTACCCCTGAATCGTCTGCTCCAGGGCGCCAACTCTATCTGGGCACGGTGCCCTGTCTGGTGGGTGCTTCCCAATTCTGACCCTGATTCCAAACAGAAATAAATTTCAAAAGGACTATAAATTCATGGCAAGTCTGGTCTGGCTTCGTACATTTTATGATCTACATATTTTGTTTGAATCAGTTCTTATGGCATGCACCAAATTTGCTTTATCATTACTAGAAATAATAAACCATAGACATTACATACAACCAGTTTTGCCTAGTTTTTGTGAAAAATCTGATAATTTCCACTTTTTTATCACTCAATCAGTTGCAGACATGAAAAAAATAGATTGCAGAATTACACGCGGTACTCATGACAAGAGAATTCAACGAATTATTGTTACCTTGTCCAACCTGCGGCTTGAGGATCCATTTTTCCCGTAGAATGAGCTGAGGTTACATCTCCACTCTGTGCTTGGTCTGCAATGACAGAATCCATGGCTGGGTGCTTGTTCATCTGGGCGTCCCCTTTCTCAATCACATCCGCGTTATGTCCTTCGCTCTTACTGAAATCAGAAGCTGTCCCCCAACCGGCATCAACACTTCTTTGCTCGCCGTAAGCAGCACCACTAAGCTGGACGAGACCATGACCGCCGCTGAATCCCCCAACACCACTCAGCCGTGCATCATCCCTCCCCATCCTAGATCTGCCGCCGGAATGCCCTATTGACTGACCTCCATCTCGCACCATTTCCATTAAAATTGTAGCGCTGCACGCCTCGTCCGAGAAAATCGGTAAACTGCGGCTAGATTTCATCCAGAAATCAGATCCCCAACCGCATCTAAATATTTAACAACCACGGGTTTTGGAGGAGGATAAGGCTAGATTTACCTGTCTACTGCAGTTACCGGGAATTCTGTCGCCATGTCCAAGCCGTTGCGGTGATCTATGCCTGGTCGGCGGCACCCCCCCTACAGCTTCAAAGACGCACCTCTCCGGCGACGCCGCAGAGCTCTGCCGTGGCTTACTCAGAGCAATAGCACTCCCTCTGCTGAGAAAATCGTGGCAGTAGAACTAACCCCCACCATGCGCCCAACATTTTCTTTTTTCACCTACATGTGGGCCAGACAAACGGCTGACTCCGTCCAAAGATAACACCTGTATCACGCGTCCAGAGTACAGGTGCGTCAAGACGCGTTAGCAGGCCAACGTCCGTCCTCCCTGGCGCTAGCTGCTACTCGTACGTACACAGTGCGGCGCCAGTGTATACTTTGTTTAATATTCCTGTATTCGCATGACAGTGATGTGCGGCACAGATCTCGACGCATATCTGGGCGGCTGTGATTCCGGGTTCAACTGGACTCGGGTGCCAAAATGCCCCTAAGTCATACTCCTTTTCTTGTTTTTGCACATTATGCTGTTAATATGATCTATAATATCCTTTTCTTCTTTCTTTTTCAAAGACATCTGTAATCTGTTCTTTTTCATTGAAAAAGAAGTGCAGTGGCTGGCCTACTGTACTTCTATTACTGCTGCTCCCCGTTGTCTAACACATTTCATCTGCAGCCTCTGGCACCAATTTGTGAAGTTTGTGGGACAGCGAAACCTAAAATTGCAAAAGCCAAGTACGCATCTTGGTCCTGTAAATTCTGCACTCTGGAGAACTGCACTAAGCTTGATAAATGTTCGGCATGCGATCAATGGAGGTACTCATATGGACCACCTGTAGCCACATATGGTCCAAGCTACGATTGACTTACATTGAAGGCTACAAGAATACGTAAGTGGTCCGCTCTCGTCTGACCAAGCCATGTTACTCGTCTGACCGAGCCATGTTACTCCTGTATTGACAATTCAACTCACCCAAAAATGGCTTCTTTAGAGAGATAACTGCACAATACTACAATCACCTGATAATTGCATTAGTACGATAGTATTCCCAAACACTGATATTCCAGCCGTGTTCTATTTTGCTTCTAACCTGAAGTGTTTTTGTTTTCTGCCTCTCAGGAACTCCTGTGTGAGAGGTGCATAGAGTGGTTTCTTGATAGGGCTTAACTAGTTTGTGCATTCTTACTAAGCAGTTTAATTCAATAGATTGCAAGTTCGTCATGGAAGGTGGACTTATGTACATACTCATATCCAAAGCTGTAGACAACCCTTTTTCCTAAACGGTTAACCCCGGAAATCCTACACTTGTGAAGTGGCAGGGCGATAGTAAGGGCGAACCAAGTTACTACTGGATTAGTCCCAGGGTGTATAACATAAGCATTACCTAATGAATTTGCCTGGCATGTTTTATTATTTCTGTCTGTCTCTCGGTAGTTGACCTGTGACAGCGATCTTCTCTTCATGTGGTTTCCGCAGGTTTACAATTTTGTGGGAGGCGGCTGCTGCAATGTTTAAAATTGCCTCACCAGCAGCGGTTGCCTCTGTTGCCACCTACCAAGTACCACTGCATGCCAACCCAAGCCTGTGGAGTCGCAGGAAGATTTAGCATCCAGGTCTGGGCACCTGTCGGCCTGCCAATGGCTCCCAATTCCTCTCTGGGAGCACTGAATCCTGTATGCTTTGGTGACTTCCGCTCGTGGTTGTCGATTTAAAGAAACGTGGTCGGTTTTGGTTTTGTGCAAGGATGCCTACATGTTTGCAAATTGCAGTAGTTGCTATCATTGCCTTGTTCATCTCATATACAGTAGTGGCTCACCTTTGCTATCATTGCTGTAGCTTTTGTGCGCCCGTGTTAGGAGTAGGAGAATCGTAGTGGCTCACCTTCGCTCGGTGAAGGTCACTGTCACCTGTGTTCATATACAGTAGCTGAGCACGTCGATAGAGTAAAGCTCTTTCTCTTTTCGCCACAACATAGTAGAAGCGTGGTAGGAACTGGAGAGTGAGGCCAACGGGCAAAGGAAACCTAGGACGTGACGAGAAGCCCATACTCCTTTTATCACACGTTCTGGGAATCTTGGTAGCCTTTGCCTGCTTTGTTATCATACCTAAATTTTCTTTGGTAGATGGTCAAGCGACTGCTTAGTTCACTGACACCTAAATTTTCCGTACCTTTTTCTTTGCTCTTCTATGCGCCTTTTCTTTGTTTGGCGGCGGATTGCAATCACCCGAGCACGTGCTGTGAAAGCGAGCATATTTCTGGTGCACGAATGGCCAGGTGCATCTGCTGAATCAGACCCGTGTGATTGCTTAGCACGCGCTTTGCCACATTGCCCACACATTTCTCCCCTCAGCAAGGCACTGGTAAAGTTGTAGCTCATTGACTAATGGTTTACTCGAATGCCACAACTAAATCAGACATGTGCGTAGCTTAAACAGCGTAATTAGGCGACCTGTAGAATCAACATCATGCAAGAAACCAAGGCAACAAACGTGTTGAAATTAATGCGAATTACTCCACATCCGTGGTCCTTCAATTACTCCACAAACTCCTAAAATGGCAATCTCGGACACTCAACTTTAGTTTGTGTTGTGTTCCACTTTGGTCAAAATCATGAATTATACTCCCTCTGTCCCTAAATATTTGTCTTTCTAGAGATTTCAGCAACTGACTACATATGGAGTAAAATGAGTGAATCTACACTCTAAAATATGTCTATATATATCCGTATATGGTAGTCCATTTAATAAAATCTATAAAAAGACAAATATTTAGGAACGAAGGGAGTACACACGTACATGGATGATGGTCAAGCATACCCAAACCATCTTTCTTTGTCGACCCCCAAATTCTCTTGCTACGGCTACATGAAGCTCGATTCCCTACATTGCCTCGTCGAACTCTTTCCAAATTGTTCATCCCTTAGATGTCTTTGCCGCTAAATGATCACAACTATTGCTTCATTTTTTTATGCTTTGTTGAACAATAGAGGGTGAAGAACAAAAAAAGAAAAAACTACCTCCATCCGGATTTACTTGTCACAGAAATGAATGTATCTAGACATATTTTTAGTTCTAAATACATCCATTTCTGTGACAAGTAATTTGGGATGAAGGGAGTATTCAGTTGTGACAGTGTGAGGGCACACGTGCCTCTCGCACGAATGAACCGCGCCACGTCTAGGGATAGATTATCGTTCTTGTTCACGTGTGCCAGATTTGGCGACAAACCATGATCTCGAACAAAGTTTAGCACATCCAAGAGTCTAGGGGACCAAAATAGCTGCATTGAGAGTTTGACGACAAGTTCTTTTTGTTTCGAGATGGCAGTGCCATGTGGTTGGATTGTACCGAAGAGTTTAATCACCAAATTCGGGATGAATTGGTGTGGTTCCTCTACGCCTAGGACATTAGAATATCGAAGCATGAACGAGGAAAGACATGTGATAATGTTAGGTAGTAACTGTGAAGCCCCAATTCTTGACTGAGAGGGACACCAAAGGCATGTACCCTCCCTCTCTCTATCTATCCAAGAGATGGAAGGACATAGTTTTTTTTTGTTTTCATCTTTTCATCAAAGAGTTGAACAATGAACCTAATCTGGCGTGTTATGAAAAGTTTCATTGCGGTGCTCGAGCACCCGATCGCCTCCACTCCCTTTCTTCTGTTCTTGTAGTTTTGTAATCTATGAGGAGGAGATTTCATATGATTTTTTGTACAATAAAAGGTAAATGTTAGCAAATCTGTCATCCAGGAAGCGATAACTGAAGAACAAGGCGCGTCGGCTACAACATGTGAAGGCACTATAGCGAATCCGACAAGTGAGGAAGAAGTGGCAAGATTCAAGTCTGCTCGTGGGCCTGGAGTTCGGCCCACTCGAGAGAAGACGCGACCCAGGTGGAACTTCGGTCTGGACCTAGTAGTTTAAATATGAACTTGTAATATTCCTTTGCCTGGCTTGGACCTGGACGACGGCTTCGGCTGAGCTTGTAATCGAATCCTATAGCTGTGAGGGACGTTGGGAGGATAAGCATGCTATTCCGTTCCCCATTCCGCCATGAACCCTTGCTAGATCCCTAGATCGAGACCCATCCTTACACTTGGTATCAGATTCGGTGGTCCTGGCGCTTCCTCAACATCATCACAGTACACAGTGACGAGATTACCGGCGAGCCGCGGTGATGGATAAGTTGTCGGAGGACGGCGTGGTGTCTACGAGCTCCTATGTGCAGATTTTTCCATGGATCTCGATTGTCGTTTCAAGGAACAAGGTGCATATCTCCTCCAGGGCATGGAAAAGCTGATCGCGATGAACACAGTGACCCTCGAAGGCTTGATTTCGGCGAGGGTGGATGGAGTCCATGACGGAATGTTGATGGATATGGAACAACTCCTTGATCTCCCCCTCGTCTTGATAAGTCCTCAGCGTCATGCCTCGCTGGGAATGGTCACGGCGGCACGGCCACCAATTCCCTCGGCATCGACAACGACAATCGGGGGAAGGCACATAATCCTTATGGACCTCCTCCGGTTAGAGTTGCACGTGATTCCAACTCCTCGTTCTGCAATTCGCTGCACCATGATTCACCTCCTCTTGATACTGCTGATTCGTTCGCGTTTGGTGTTCGTTTGGAGTTGCCTTGGTTTGATGGTGCCAATCCGCGTATGTGGCAAACGCGTTGTGAGGATCAATTCAAGTTGTGGTGCACTCCTAACCATTGATGGATTTCTCTGGCAACGACTCGATTTGAAAGTGTCGTTGGTTGGAATCCATGCAGCATCGTCGACCTCATGCAAGTTGGCCTGAATTCTGCCAATGCTTGCAGAGCGTTTTGGCTGAAATCAGCATCAGACATCATTGCGTCAGTTGTTCAGGATTGCCCAAACTTCCTTTGTGGTAGATTATGTTGAGTGTTTTGCTGACTTATATGACCATTTGCCTGCATATGAAGAAGAACCAAACTATCTTCACCATACAATTAGATTTCTAGACGGCCTAAAGCCAGGTGTCCGTGTTGCTGTTGCTCTGCAGAAACCGCATGACCTTGATGCAGCGTATGATTTAGCATTGTTCCATGAGGAGCTTGGCATGGATTTACACCTATTAACACTATCAATAGTGCTAAGTCTTGTCCCATGGCGCTGCCACCAACAAAAAACAGAAGCTATGAGGAAAACAGTAGTTCATATGTCCAATAATCAGTTACTACTGAAAGATAAGGGGTCTGCCTTGCGCATAATTTTCGTAAATCCATGGGCCTTTGTTTTGTGTGTGGTGAAAAATGGTCCAAGGACCATAATTGCAAGTCTTCAATTCAGTTGCACATTGTACAATATCTCATTGATCATATTCAGTCTGAAGATAATGCTCCCTCTGTCAGCACAAAACAACTATCTTCTTATAGTATGCACTTGTCAGCTGCAGCTGTTGGGAAAAACTCTGATGCCCCAACTTTACAACTGTTGATAGAGTTGCAGGGTATGGATCTAGTATTTTAGTAGACTCAGGTAGTACCCATTCCTTTGTAGATAGTGGACTGCAACATAAACTATCCAATTTGTAGAAGATCTCTCATGTGTCACTAGCTGTAGCTGGTGGTGGTGTCTTGCAATATAATTCCATCTTACAAGGTTGTTCCTGGAATTATGGTTCTGTTGAGTTCGCTAGTGATTTCAGAATCCTTCCATTAGCGATTTATGATGGCATAATTGGTTTGGACTGGCTTGCAAAACACAGTCCTATGCAAGTTGATTGGGTGCAAAAGTGGATGTCCTTTACTTATCAAGGACAGGTAGCCACCTTACAAGGATTGTTACCTAAAGATGTTGTTGTGACAGTGTTTTCTATTTCCTTGCTGAGACATGTTGACGAGTCTGTTAAACATCCAGAATTGCAAGTATATTGTTGGATAAACATGCTGTTATGTTTGAAACCCCAACTGCTTTACCACCAAGAAGACTAAAAGATCATACCATCCCACTCATTCCTGGAGCAAGACCAATATCTGTAGACCTTATAGAATTTCTCATCATCTTAAAGATGATCTAGAAAAACAAATTAAGGAGTTGCTGGATTTGGGCATGATCGGTCAAAGTACCAGTGCATTTTCCTCTCATCTACTATTAGTTAAAAAGAAGGAGGAAGGAGCTTGGAGGATGGTTGTGGATTATAGACATCTCAATGCAATTACTTTGAAAAGCAAGTATCCAGTGCCTGTTATAGATGAACTTTAGTATGAGCTGTCAGGAACTTGTTGGTTTCCTAAACTTGATTTGAAGGCTGGTTATCATCAAATAAGATTAGCACTCAGAGAAGAGTATAAGACAGCTTTTCAGACACACAATGGCCATTATGAATTTAATGTTATGGTCTTTGGTCTGACAGGGGCACCAGGAACATTTAAAGAGACTATGAATTATGATTTATCTCCTGGTTTGAGGAAGTGTGCAGTAGTGTTCTTTGGTGATATACTAGTGTTCATCAAAACTTTGCAAGAACATTGGCAGCATTTGGTTGAGGTGTTGTCTATATTGCATAAGGAACAATGGAAGGTTAAAATGTCTAAGTGTGATTTTTCTCAGCCCAAAAAAGCTTATCTTAGACATGTTATTTCTGTAGAAGGTATCTCTACTGATCCTTATAAAATTGTGGCTATACAACAACAGCATGTGCCCAATAATGTGAAAGAAGTCAGTGGTTTCCTTGGGTTGATTGGATATTACAGGAAGTTTATAAAGCACTATGGGATTATTGCAAGGCCATTGACTTAATTGCTTAAGAAGGGAGTTCCTTTTGTTTGGGCCAGTGTTACAGAAGAAGCTTTTGTTACACTTAAGCAAGCTCTAGTGTTTGCTCCTGTTCTGGCTTTACCTGATTTTTCTAAACCTTTCATGATTGAGACTGATGCTTGTGAGTATGGTATTGGTGCAATACTCATGCAACAGGGACATCCACTGTCCTTTGTTAGCAAAACATTGGGTCCAAAGAACGGAGCTGTGTCAGTTTATGAAAATGAATATCTGGCTATTCTGTTAGCAGTAGATAAGTGGAGGCCTTATTTTCAGTACAAACAGGGCAAGGAAAATAGTGCAAGCGATGCATTATCTAGAAGACCACCGGATATGTATCAACTTTTATCAGTTTCAAGTGCTCAACCCACTTGGTTGTTTGAGATAGTTGACAGTTATCAATAGGATGAGAAGGACCTAGCACTTCTACAACAATTGGCTGTAGAACTAGCTTCTAGACCTCCCTACACTCTTGTCAATGGATTGTTGAGGTATAAACAGAACATACGGGTGGGTCCTGTTCCTAAATTGCAACATAGATTTTTGCTGCTTTCCCCTATGGGTGGCCATTCTGGATTTCCAATTACATATAAGAGGATTCACTACTAGGAGAAACCTTATAAATAGGATTTTAGCAGTAGCGTGGGGTAAAAGCGCAGTGCTGCTGCTATATAGCAGCAGCGCAGGTAGTTAACCGGTGCTACAGGTAGCTCTGTAGCAGTAGCGCTGGCAGCCACCCCGCGCTGCTGCTAAGTGGCCCCAGCCTTAGCCCACAGGGCTACCCGTAGTAGTAGCGAGGCTTGGGTAACCACCGCTACTGCTAAGCCTGTAGCAGTAGCGCTTTCCCGGGACAAAGCGCTACCACTATGTGTGTACTATGCTAGTAGATGGGCCCAACGTAGCAGCAACGCGGGTTACCTAGCCAGTGCAACTGCTATGACCCGTAGTAGTAGTGCTGGTCGCTAACCCGCGCTACTACTAACCCAAGCTTATCGTCTTCCTCTCCACATGGCCGACCCTCACTCTCCCTTTCCCTCTCCACTCTCTCCCAACACCACGTCGTCGTTACCCGCTGCCACCAGGAGAGATCAAGGTATCTCCTCCCTCCCTCCTCCTCCTCCCTCCACCTCTCTCCCTCCCTCTCCTTCCACCTCCCTCTCCCTCCATCCTTCCTCCTCCCTCTCCTTGCCTCGTCCGTCCTCCTCCTCCCTTTCCCTCCTTCCCTCCCTCCTGCCTCCTCCCTCCCTGCCTCGTTCGTCCTCCTCCTTCCTCCCTCCCTCCTGCCTCCTCCCTCCCGGTCACCTCCCTCCCTGCCTCGTCATCCTCCTCCCTCCACCTAGCTCCCTTTCTCCACCTCCCTCGCTCATCCCTCCCTGTTCCTCCCTTCACCTCTATATGTTTTTGAAATTTTAGTAAAAAAATAGTAATAGAAATTAGTTAACTTACTATTTTATACTTTCTAGTTTACTTAATTAGTTAAAAAATTAGTTGGTAGAAACATGTATTGGACACCTAGTTGGTAGAGATTATAACTAGTAATAGAATAGAAAATAAATTATAGCAACAGAAATTTTTAGTAAAAAAATTAAGTAATAGAATTTTTTATGTGTAGCAAATTTTCAATATAGAAATGTATTGGAATGCTATATGAGAAATTTTTAGGTATCACATTTAGTAATAGAAGTTTGTTGTAAGAAAATTTAGGTATAGCAATTATAGTAATAGAAATTTTTAGTAAGTGTTGAATAGAGTAGAACTAGGGTATTTAGTTATGTCAATATCACATTGCCAAATTTAGAGAGAGAGAGAGAGAGAGAGAGAGAGAGAGAGACCTAGTTTCTATATTGAACTGATACGTCTCTAACGTATAATTTATGAAGTATTCATGTTATTATATTATCATTCTTGGATGTTTTACAATCATTTTATAGCAACTTTATATCATTTTTTGGGACTAACCTATTGACATAGTGCCCAGTGCCAGTTGTTGTTTTTTGCTTGTTTTTTACTTCACGGGAAATCAATATCAAACGGAGTCCAAACGCAGCAAAATTTCTTGGAGAACTTTTTTGGACCAGAAGACCCAGAATGGGCTAAAAAGGTACCAGAGGGGAGGCTCGAGGTGGGCACAACCCACCTGGGCGCGCCCAAGAGCCTAGGTGCGCCCATGGGGATTGTGCCCTCCTCGGTGACCTCCCGCACCGCCTCTTCACCCTATAAATTGCCAAATATTAAAAAAAACTTGGGGCAATCCTAGATCGGAAGTTCCGCCACCGTGAGCCTATGTAGCCACGAAAAACCAATGTAGACCCCGTTTCAGCACCCTGCCGGAGGGGGAAATCATCACCGGTGGCCATCTTCATCATCCCGATGGCCACTATGATGAGGAGGGAGTAGTCCACCCTCGGGGCTGAGGGTTTGTACCAGTAGCTATGTGTTTAATCTCTCTCTCTCTCTCTCTCTCTCTCTCTGTCTGTCTCTCTCTCTCTCGTGTTCTTGAGATGGCACGATCTTGATGTATCGTGGGCTTTGTTAATATAGTTGGATCATATGGTGTTTCCCCCTCTCTATTTTGTTATGATGAATTGAGTTTTCCCTTTGAGATTTCGTTTTTATCGGATTGAATACTTTTATGGATTTGAGAGCACTTGATGTATGTCTTGTTATGAATACTCGTGGTGACAATGGGGTATCATATTGATTCACTTGATATGTGTTTTGGCACTCAACTCACGGATTCCTAAGGTGACATTGGGGTAATCTATGCATAGGGGTTGATGCACGTTCTCGTCTTTGTTTCTCCGGTAGAAATCTTGGGGCACTCTTTGAGGTTCTTTGTGTTGGATTGTGTATTATGAATCTGAAATTGTTTGATGCATATCGTATAATCAACCCACGGATGCTTGCGGTGACATTGGAGTATCTAGGTGACATTAGAGTTGGTTGATGTGTATCATATGGTGTTATTTTAGTATAAACTCTTGGTTAGATCGATCGGAAAGAATAGCTTGGTGTTATTTTAGTATGAACTCTAGGATAGATTGGCCGAAAAGAATAGCTTTGAGGTGGTTTCATACCCTACAAACAATTTCTTCTTATGTTATCCGCTAGATAGGAACTTTGGAGTGATTCTTCATCGCACTCTGAGGGATGGTTATATGGTCCAATTAGATTAGCATTGTTATGAGATTGCACTAGAGAAAGTACAGACCCTAGGCCTTGTTTTCAAGCATTGCAATACCGTTTGTGCTCACTTTTATCGTTCGCTACCTTGCTGTTTTTATTTATTTAGATTTTAGAAATATATTTCTACCACCCATATTACACTTTTATCACCATCTCTTGGCCGAACTAGTGCACCTATACAATTTTCCATTGTATTGGGTGTGTTTGGGACACAAGATGAAAGGATCGATATGGTTGACTAGAGGGGGGGGGGGTGAATAGGCAACTAACAATTTTTAGACTTTTCTTTAACAATTTAAACCTTGCAACGAAATAGGTTGTCTAGATGTGCAACTACGTGGACAACCTATATGATGCAAAGACAACTAGCACACAAGCAAGCAATAGATACAACACAAGTAAGCTTGCAAAAGTAAAGGCACGAGATAACCAAGAGTAGAGCCGGTGGAGACGAGGATGTGTTACCGAAGTTCCTTCCTTTTAAAGGGAAGTACGTCTCCGTTAGAGCGGTGTGGAGGCACAATGCTCCCCAAGAAGCCACTAGGGCCACCATAATCTCCTCATGCCCTCACACAATGCGAGATGCCGTGATTCCACTATTGGTGCCCTTGAAGGCGGCGACCGAACCTTTACAAACAAGATTGGGGCTATCTCCACAACACTTGGAGGCTCCCAACAACACCACGAAGCTTCACCACAATGGAGTATGGCTTCGAGGTGACCTCAACCGTCTAGGGTGCTCAACACCCAAGAATAACAAGATCCGCTAGGGATAAGTGGGGGGAATCAAATTTCTCTTGGTGGAAGTGTAGATCGGGGCCTTCTCAACCAATCCCGAGCAAATCAACAAGTTTGATTGGCTAGGGAGAGAGATCGGGTGAAAATGGAGCTTGGAGCAATAATGGAGCTTTGGGGGAAAGAGGTGAGTCAACTTTGGGGAAGAAGACACCTTTATATAGTGGGGGGACCAATCCAACCATTACCTCACTGAACAGCCCCGCACAGAGCGGTACTACCGCTTGGGCAAGGCGGTACTATCACTGAGGGCGGTACTACCGCTCTTACCCAGCGGTACTGCCATGCTGACGAGGAGGTTAGGGTCCTGGCCCCAGAGCGGTACTACCGTGGGAGTAGGCGCGGTACTACCGCTTGGAGCGGTACTACCGCCACTACTACCGCACTTAGTACCGTAAAACCCGACACGAAAAACATCGGTCTCGAATCAAGGCGGCAGTAGCCCGGAACCACTACGGTACTACGGCCGAAGACCACAAGCGATACTACCTCTCGGAGAGCGGTACTACCGCTTGGGGAGCGGTACTACCGCTCTGGGAGCGGTACTACCGCTTGGGTGCTTCGGCGGTACTACCGCTATGGACCGCGGTACTACCGCTGGGGTAGGATAAGGGAGACATAGGGGAAAAGGCAGCTCCAAAGAAGCGGAAGGAAAACGTCGGGTGTGATATGGATGTGTACGTGTTGATTCCACCCTAGCCTTACCAAAGAGGATCCCCTCTTGATAGTACGGTGACTCCTACGAAACTAGTCCACCAACAACGAAATGAAGGAGCTACACCATCTTGAATAAAACACCGAGGGGAGGTAATCGTCTCGTGCCAATGGATGAATCTCTAAAAGAACTTAATGCACATGATTAGTCCGCACAAGCATTGTCATTAATCACCAAAACATCTTGGGGATAAATATGCCCTTACAATCTCCCCCTTTTTGGTGGATTGATGACAATACGGGATTTGCACAACATGAGAGACATAGGACAAGCGCAAAAACCCCACCGTCCTAAAATGTAGATGAGCCCCCCTAGATGTGTGCTATCTAGATAAGTGCTTTGGACTGCACGACACACATACTAGGATCAACGCTCCCCCTACATTTTAGAGACCAACCACCTAAGCAGGGTATATGAGAGTAGCATAGATAACTTAACAGGATAAGCATGCAACTCATAAGCTAGATAGTGACATAGATAATGATACTGGAAAGATAAGGTAGCATATGTCTCACACCATATGGCTGGAACTTAGGTCTCACTGACACAAACCAAACAAAGCAAATTGCGAGGAAAACACAAACACAGAAGACAGAAGACACAAAGCACAAATCCCTAAACTCTCTCCCCCTTTGGCATCGAGACACCAAAAAGGAGAGGGAGTGTTGCTACGGCTCCAGGTGATAGCAAAGAGGGACACACACATCAGAGCTCAGCGGGATCATCTGCGCCACCGTCGTCAGTCGGGAAGTGCTCGGCATCAGAATCGGTCCACGGGCAGTGCTGCTGAATCCACTCCTCCTCCTCAGTAAGCTGGTCCTCAGATCCACTGATAACTGTAGCACCCAACTGACGCATGAGCTCCTTGTGGCGACCTCGGGCCTTCTTCTCAGCCACATGAGTCATGTACTGACCGTGAGACTCCATGCAAAACAGCTTCTTCATCTTGAGCTTGAGCTTCTTTGCCCAAGAGGGCTCTGCCTCAGAAGGCACGTAGTCATCATCATCATCCTCAGCCTCAGCCCCAGTCTCCTCCTCGGTCTCCATGGCAGTAGCAGACGAAGGAACTCCAGTCTTAGGGGCCTGAGTGCCCCAGTTATCCTTCTTCCTCAGACGCTTGATGTCGTGAGAGACCAACTCTCCAGTCTCCAGTATCACCTGGGGATAGACACGATCCCAGGCCTTCTCAATAAGCAGCATGATGAACAGACCATAAATCGGGCACTTGCGCTCGGAGATAGCAGATAACAGCTTAGACCACATAACATGAGAGATATCCAGGGACTCTCCGGTGTTCTGTCCCTTCTGACGCTGGCAGAAGAGAAGCATGTCCACGAGATAGGAGTGAACCATATCCAGATTCCCGATACGAGGGAAAAGAGTCTCTCTGAAGATACGGTGAAGGATATCCAGGTAGGCAGGCAGCTCATAAGTTTCCTTCTTCGTCTCAGGGTTGATCCTCAAAGTGCAGTAGGGCCATAGAGCTTGCTTGTGAGTGGCGTTGGTGCGGCGGTGTGGGCGAAAGCCGACAGGAGACTCAAGACCTAGATCTTGCACCCCAATCAACTCCATGAAAGCTTTCCACTTGACTGAAAGCAACTTGCCATTGGTCATCCAAGTCAGTGTCCTGTCCTCATCTGTCCCGAGATGAACCGTGGCATAGAATTGAGCCACAATATCAGCATCATAATCTTTGTTGAATTGCATGACCCCAAGAATGTTCAGTTGAGTGCACATCTGAAGAGCTTCACCAAAGTATTCAGGATCCTTCTCCATATGGTCGGTGTCGATGGAGTGCACGTTGACAAAGAGGTTCTTCTTGGCTTTGAGAACATCAAAGAAGATGGCAAACTGGAACCTGTTCTAGAACGGACAGTTGACCAAAGTGGGATCTTGGTCTTCCTCATACGGGTTGCGGCGACGCCTTGCCCTGAACTCCTTGGGCGGCATTTCTGGCACGGTTTTGCCTGGCTTCGGCTTGGCACCAGGCTTTTTCTGGAGTTGAGGTGGAGGTGGAGCACTTGAAGAACCTCCGGCAGACTCAGTGGTGCGGTAGCGCTTGGACGTGGCACGACCAGGGTTGACACGACGAGCCTGATGCTCAGGAACCTCATCACCTGGAACCTCACACAAGAACACGCAAACAACCAGAAAGAACGAGCATAAGCCACAAAACACGAGCAAAAGATCACTGAGAGGTAAGAGCATGGTAGAAACTGGTAGATGGCGGTAGTACCACTCCAAGCGGTAGTACCGCTCTGGAGAGAGCGGTAGTACCGCTCGAGACGGGGACACAACAGTTTCCTACTGCCGTGGTCAGATCCGGCACTACCGTCCTACCAAATTCAAAAATACTCCAACCAAACACCAATCCAAACTGTCTAGAAGCATTCTCCATCCTACTCAAGCCTAGATCTGGCCAAAAATCTAGAGATGCAACTGCTATTGCCCCTAAGATGCTAGATTGGAAATCTAGACAAGAAGAAATAGAGAGCGGGGGCAATACCGGCATCCATGGCAAGAGGACAAGGTGGGGATCGTCTCCACCGAAGGAAATGGAGAGGAACGCCCGGAGAGGGAGATCCACCGGAGCCCTCCCGCGGCGCCGGTTGCTGAAGAGAGAGGAACAGAGCAAGGGGGCGTGCTAATGGGTATGGGGGAGAAGAAACTCCCCTGCCCCCGATATAACCCCCTGCCCTCGCCTCACAGCGGTAGTACCGCGCTGGAGGGTGGTAGTACCGCTCGGAGCGGTAGTACCGCTCGCCACCAGCGGTAGTACTGCTCAGCAACCAAACGGCTTCTAGACAAGCGGCCAAAGCACCAAAGAGACGAGAAAGCAAGGCCAAGAGAAAGACAAAAAAACAAGGCAACACACACTAACAACGGTCCAGAACCCACTCTTTCAAAACAACCACATGAAACAGAGCGAGCTCTGGCCTCTCTCAAGAGAGGGCGGTGGCCGGAGCCACCTAGGTTTGAGTCAATTGGTATGGCACCGCGAAGAATTATCCTTGGGCCCATGACCAAAACTCATCTTTGAAGCACAAGTACCATCAAAAATGGCTAATGTGAACGAGTTGATCGTTTTATGCATAATGGGGGGAGGGAGAGTTCATTGAGAGAACAACACTCCCCCTATGTCCATGCCTACATCTAAACTAGACACCAAGTTGAGTGAGGTGGGGTGTGCAAGGGTTCAAGTCACATTGCTTGAATCAATGATATTTAGCTCATGCCTTAACTCGCGAAATCTTGCTTCATCCAAGGGCTTCGTGAAAATATCTGCAAGGTTATCATGAGTGTTGACATACTTGAGCTCGATCTCCCCTCGCCTAATGTGATCCCGGATGAAATGATACCGAATCTCAATATGCTTCGTCTTGAAGTGTTGCACCGGGTTGAGAGAAATCTTGATGGCACTTTCGTTGTCACACCAAAGAGGCACTTTGTCACAAATGACACCGTATTCCTTTAAAGTTTGCCTCATCCATAAAAGTTGTGCACAACAACTACCGGCCGCCACATATTCCGCTTCGGTGGACGAGAGAGACACACAACTTTGCTTTTTGGAAGACCAACTCACCAAAGAGCACCCAAGAAACTGGCACCCTCCGGAAGTGGACTTCCTATCCACTTTGTCTCCCGCCCAATCGGAATCCGTAAATCCTTCAAGTTTGAAGTTTGCCCCTCTTGGGTACCATAAGCCAAAGTTTGGGGTATGAGCCAAATATCGAAAGATTCGCTTGACCGCCACATAGTGACTTTCCTTCGGTGCGGCTTGAAACCGTGCACACATCCCCACACTCAACATGATATCCGGTCTAGATGCACAAAGGTAAAGCAAGGAGCCAATCATGGAGCGATATACCTTTTGATCCACCGCTTTACCATTGGGATCAATGTCAAGTTGGCACTTGGTGGGCATTGGAGTAGTAGCCGGCTTGACATCACTTAGCTTGAATCTTTTTAGCATGTCTTGAGTGTATTTGGCTTGGTTGATGAAGGTTCCTTCTCTTCTTTGTTTGATGTCAAAACCAAGGAAGAACTTCAACTCTCCCATCGAAGACATCTTGAACTTGGAGGTCATGAGAGCGGCAAATTCTTCATTGAAAGCTTTGTTAGGAGAACCAAAGATAATGTCATCAACATATAGTTGGCACACAAACAACTCCCCTTTGACCTTCTTAGTAAAAAGAGTGGGATCGATTAGCCCAACTTCAAATCCACGATCTTGTAACAACTCGGTAAGGTGGTCATACCACGCACGTGGGGCTTGTTTAAGGCCATAGAGTGCCTTATCGAGTTGATACACATGATCCGGGAAGTAAGGATCCTCGAACCCGGGGGGTTGCTTGACATAAACCAACTCATTAATGGGACCATTAAGAAAAGCACTTTTCACATCCATTTGTTGCAACTTAAAGTTGTGATGGGAAGCATAAGCAATCAACAAACGAATGGATTCAAGGCGAGCAACGGGAGCAAAGGTTTCACCGTAGTCGATACCCTCGACTTGGGAGTAGCCTTGTGCTACCAATCTTGCCTTGTTGCGAATGATGTTCCCATGAGCATCTTGCTTGTTCTTGAAGATCCACTTGGTTCCAATGATGTTATGGTTCCCCGAAGGCCTTGGCACCAACCTCCACACCTTGTTGTACTCGAAGTTGTTGAGTTCTTCATGCATGGCATTGAGCCAATCCGAGTCTTCGAGCGCCTCATAGACCTTATGGGGTTCAACACAAGAGACAAACGCGTGATGTTCACAATAGTTTGCTAATTGTCTACGAGTGCTTACCCCCTTTCTTAGGCTTCCAACCACATTCTCCATGAGATGACCTTTGGTGGTGAGTTTGGAAGCAATCTTCGCGGCACGACGCTCTAATTCCTCCTCGGATGTGGAAGGAGGAGGGTTCACTTGATCATCTTGAGCGTCGTCATGAGCTTGTTCTTGATCTTGAGCTTGCTCATGATCTTGAACTTGCTCGAGGGGGAGAACTTGACCTTGGGCATCATTTGGAGGTTCACCACCATCTTGAGATTGATCTTGCCCTTGGTCTTGTTCCCGAGGTTGAGGGCCTACACTTTGTTCTTCGGAAGCGTGTGGGTCTTGAGTAGGTGAAGGCTCCACTGGAGTGGAGCATTGTCCTTCTCCTTCGGCCACAAGGGGTTCCTCAATGGGTAGAATATGACCAATACCCATTCTTCTTATGGCTTGGGGAGGAATTTCATCACCTACATCACAAGTACCACTTTGCTCCACTTGGGAGCCGTTATTTTCGTCAAACTCCACGTTACACGTCTCCTCAATGAGTCCGTTGGACTTGTTGAGAACACGGTAAGCATGAGAGTTTGTAGCATAACCAACAAATATGCCCTCATAAGCTCTAGCCTCGAATTTAGACAAACGAACACCTTTCTTGAGAATGAAACACTTACACCCGAACACCCGGAAGTACTTGAGATTGGGCTTGTTCCCGGTGAGTATCTCATACGGAGTCTTGTTCAAGCCTTTGCGGAGATAGAGCCGATTGGATGCATGACATGCAGTGTTGATGGCTTCGGCCCAAAAGTTGTATGGAGACTTGAACTCCGCCATCATGGTCCTTGCCGCATCCATCAACGTCCGGTTCTTCCTCTCCGCAACACCATTTTGTTGAGGGGTATATGGTGCAGAATATTGGTGCTTGATCCCCTCATCACTAAGAAACTCATCCAAGGTGTAGTTCTTGAACTCGGTGCCGTTGTCACTTCTTATTGTCAAGATCTTTGCATTATGTTGACGTTGAGCTTCATTTGCAAAGTCGATGACGGTTTGTTGAGTCTCACTCTTCCTCTTGAAGAAGTATACCCAAGTGTATCTTGAATAATCATCCACAATCACCAAGCAATACTTTCTACCCCCAAGACTATCAAAGGATGGAGGCCCAAAGAGGTCCATGTGCAGGAGCTCCAAGGGTCTCTTTGAGTAGATGATAGTCGTGGGAGGGTGAGCCGTTTCATGAAGCTTTCCTTCGATACAAGCACTGCAAGCACGATCTTTGGCAAAACTAACATTCGTTAGTCCACGGACATGGTCCCCCTTGAGAAGACTTTGCAAAGATCTCATATTGACGTGGGCTAAACGGCGATGCCAAAGCCATCCCACATCAACTTTAGCCATTAGGCATGTCGCGGTCTTAGTGGGTTGCTCCGAAAAGTTAATCACATAGAGACCGTTCTCGACATGCCCAACAAAGGCTACTTTAAGAGTCTTGCTCCACAAGAGGGCCACGGTATCAATATCAAAGAAGGTGGCAAAGCCCATGAGTGCGAGTTGACGAACGGAAAGTAAATTGAACGCAAGGGACTCAACAAGCATGACTTTCTCGATCGTTAGATCATGAGAAATGACAACCTTGCCAAGACCCAATACCTTAGAATGTGAGGCATCACCCCATTCGACATTGGTGGGCATAGATGGGATCTTGTGCACTTCCACCACCAAGTCCTTGCTCCCGGTCATATGATTTGTTGCTCCACTATCGAGCAACCATGATCCCCCACCGGAAGCAAACACCTACAAGAGATCAATGCTTGGTTTTAGGTACCCATTGAGTAATGGGTCCTTTGATGTTAGTAACAAGGGTCTTAGGAACCCAAATAGACCATTCAATGTACTCATAAGAAGAACCAACAAATTTAGCATAAACATGCCCATCACTAGCACGGCACAACACATAAGAGGGGTTAAAGTCGCCGGCTTTGTTGGGAGAGATGGCTTTGCACTCTTTGGCATCACCACTCTTCGCATTGTTCTTCTTCTCCTTAGGAGCACCCTCTCCCTCCTTCACAAAGGTTTGCTTGAGCGGGGGAGGTCGATTGGTCTTGTTATTCTTCTCCTTGTTCTTCTTCTTGTTCTTGGACTTGGGTGAGAACCCAACTCCCTCCTTGCCCACAACTTCCTTTTGATTGCTCAAAAGGTCATTTAGGTTCTTCTCGCCTTGTATGCATGACACAAGACCTTTCTCGAGTTGTTCCTTCAACTTGACATTCTCCTCCACAAGATGCACATGCTCACAACATGGGTTAGTAGCATTTGCATTATCAATCAAGACCATGTGAGGAAATGTGGCCTTTTCCTTGGTTAGCTTAACTTGGAGTTGAGCATGAGACTCCTTGAGGTTTGCATGAGCACCTTTCAAGACCTTATGGGCCTTGTCAAGTACATCAAACTCCTCCTTGAGTCTAACATGATCAACCCCAAGTTTAGCCTTCTCGGAAGTTAGAACACGAGACACAACAAGAGCATGATCAAGATCTTTCTTTATTTGGCATGGTCATCGTTGTGTGACTCCTCAAGAGCCAAACGATGCCCACGCTCTTCCTCAAGAGCATTAGAGAGATCCGATATCTCATCGGCATAGTCACGACTATGACCTTCCATCTTAGAGATGGTTTCTTCGTGAGCCTCGATCATGTCATTGGCTTCACCAAGTTGTTCCAAGAGAGCAACGAAGTGCTTCTTGGATTTGCCCTTGAGCTTACTCATGAATGACTCAAATTCATTTACCTCCTCATTAGACCCCTTACATTATCAAGTCCATCCGTTGAAGGAGGATTAGGAATAATGGTGGTTTTGATGTTGGGGGTTACCTTGTTGGTGGCTTTAGCCATGAGGCACTTGGCGGTGATGTTCTCGTTGGGTGAATCGAAGAGAGACACCCGGGGAGTTGTGGCAATGGCAACGGATGCCATAGCCATTGCTTCACTATCTTCATCATCATCGTCATCCTCACGGTATTCTTCTTGAACTACCAACCCGCGTGTAGGAGTCTTCTTGGTGAAGTTGTTCTTGTTTGGGAAGGACTTGGCTTTGTCTTTTCGGATGAACTTGCCACCATTGTCTTCCCGCTTCTCGTAAGGACAATCCGCAACGAAATGGCTCACATTGCCACAGTTGAAACAAGTTCTAACTCGTTGCTTGCCCTTGAGGCCACTTGAGTTGTTCTTGTTGAAGTTGGGTCTTGTATTCTTCTTACTCCAAAATTGTCTTGAGGCAAGAGCCATGTGCTCATGATAATCATACTTCGTGTCTTCGGGGTTGCTCTCCTCATCTTCCTCTTCTTCTTCTTCTTCCACACTAACCTTGGCCTTCAAGGCAAGATTGGGCTTCTTTGCCCTTTGAGAACGGAGCACCGCATTGTCGGCGGTCTTGTCCAAGATGCTCATTGCAACGAACTCATCCAACACTTCACCTGAGGTCATGGAGTGGAAGTCCGGTCTTTGACGAATGACGGAGGACATGGCCTTGTTGTAGGGCATCATGGCCTTGAGGAACTTGCGCTTGATCCAATTGTCATCCGTGTCCTTGCTCCCATGATCTCGGAGTGCGACCGCGAGTTTGGTCACTCTTCGAAAGAGCTCACGAGGTTCTTCATCTTCTTTCATTGCAAACTCATCGGCTTCATCTTGCACCACTTCATAGTTGGAGCGTTGAATGCTAGCACTTCCTCGATAGAGAGACACAACACATTTCCATGCGTCTTTAGCCATGGCATGAGGACGAAGATGAGGGAGATCTTCGGGAAGGATTGCATCTTGGATGATGAAGAGAGCACTTTCATTGAATTGATTATCCACGGCTTCTCGAGGGGTGAAGTTGCTTGGGTCATGTGGATAGAAACCTTCTTCTATAATTCTCCAAAGATTAGTATTCACATGCTTTAAATGACGCTTGAAACGATAAACCCAAGCATCAAAATCCTCATTTTTCACAATCTTAGGAGGTGGACCGGCATGATTTAAATGAGTAGTGGGAATCGGTCCACCATAAGTAGGAGGTTCCACATGGGCAAAGATGCCGGAGCCATTTCTACCACTAGTAGAAGGACCTTTTTCACTATTAGCTTCCCCCTTGTCGGAGGTGGCATCCGTCACCTTGTTAGTGGGATCACCCACTTTCATCGGCGAGGTAGATAGTTTAAGTCCTTCTAGGAATTCAGAAAACATGCTTTTAACCTCGGCCGTCATGGAGGTTTTCAATGTGTCTAAAGCCACATTGAATTCCTCACGTGAGACCGAGGTTCCCCCTTCGGCCGAAGACGAGATAGGATTCACACCGGAGTGCTCCTCCGCACCGTCGTTGATGTCAACCATACTCTTCGGACGGCAAAGTCCTTAATAAAGAGACGAGGCTCTGATACCAATTGAAAGGATCGATATGGTTGACTAGAGGGGGGGGTGAATAGGCAACTAACAATTTTTAGACTTTTCTTTAACAATTTAAACCTTGCAACGAAATAGGTTGTCTAGATGTGCAACTACGTGGACAACCTATATGATGCAAAGACAACTAGCACACAAGCAAGCAATAGATACAACACAAGTAAGCTTGCAAAAGTAAAGGCACGAGATAACCAAGAGTGGAGCCGGTGGAGACGAGGATGTGTTACCGAAGTTCCTTCCTTTTAAAGGGAAGTACGTCTCCGTTAGAGCGGTGTGGAGGCACAATGCTCCCCAAGAAGCCACTAGGGCCACCGTAATCTCCTCACGCCCTCACACAATGCGAGATGCCGTGATTACACTATTGGTGCCCTTGAGGGCGGCGACCGAACCTTTACAAACAAGATTGGGGCTATCTCCACAACACTTGGAGGCTCCCAACAACACCACGAAGCTTCACCACAATGGAGTATGGCTTCGAGGTGACCTCAACCGTCTAGGGTGCTCAACACCCAAGAGTAACAAGATCCGCTAGGGATAAGTGGGGGGAATCAAATTTCTCTTGGTGGAAGTGTAGATCGGGGCCTTCTCAACCAATCCCGAGCAAATCAACAAGTTTGATTGGCTAGGGAGAGAGATCGGGCGAAAATGGAGCTTGGAGCAACAATGGAGCTTTGGGGGAAAGAGGTGAGTCAACTTTGGGGAAGAAGACACCTTTATATAGTGGGGGAACCAATCCAACCGTTACCTCACTGAACAGCCCCGCACAGAGCGGTACTACTGCTTGGGCAGGGCGGTACTACCGCTGAGGGCGGTACTACCACTCTTACCCAGCGGTACTGCCGTGCTGACGAGGAGGTCAGGGTCCTGGCCCCAGAGCGGTACTACCGTGGGAGTAGGCGCGGTACTACCGCTTGGAGCGTTACTACCACCACTACTACCGCACTTAGTACCGTAAAACCCGACACGAAAAACATCGGTCTCGAATCGAGGCAGCAGTAGCCCGGAACCACTGCGGTACTACGGCCGAAGACCACAAGTGGTACTACCGCTCGGAGAGCGGTACTACCGCTCTGGGAGCGATACCACCGCTTGGGTGCTTCGGCGGTACTACCGCTATGGACCGCGGTACTACCGCTGGGGCAGGATAAGGGAGACACAGGGGAAAAGGCAGCTCCAAAGAAGCGGAAGGAAAACGTCGGGTGTGATATGGATGTGTACGTGTTGATTCCACCCTAGCCTTACCAAAGCGGATCCCCTCTTGATAGTACGGTGACTCCTACAAAACTAGTCCACCAACAACGAAACGAAGGAGCTACACCGTCTTGAATAAAACACCGAGGGGAGGTAATCGTCTCGTGCCAATGGATGAATCTCTGAAAGAACTTAACGCACACGATTAGTCCGCACAAGCATTGTCATCAATCACCAAAACATCTTGGGGATAAATATGCCCTTACACAAGAGATTTCTTGTATTTGGTTGCAGGGTTGTTTGAGAGCGACCATCTTCATCCTACGCCTCCCACGGATTGATAAACCTTAGGTCATCCACTTGAGGGAAAATTGCTACTGTCCTACAAAACTCAGCGCTTGGAGGCCCAACACAAGTCTACAAGAATAAAGTTGCGTAGTAGACATCATGAACCATTGTGAATGAGCGCCAAGTTTGAATGTTCATGTGTGGCGCAGGGTATATCACCGACGAGCCGGTCAAGGATGCCCAAAAGATCAACGACGACACCTGCATCTTCGACAACCATTGTCTATAATGAGTAAACATGTATATCTAGTGTTGTGTACTAGTGTTACTCAAATATGATGGAGATTTAGACATGTGATATGTAGTGTTGTGTACTACTAGTGATGTCACAGATGAATACTTGGAAAATGGAGGATATGTGCTTGCCCGAGTGTCCTATATATGTTTGTAGGGAACACCTCCGAGTGGCCTATGTTTTGTCGGAGTGTTGATTCATTTCTGTTTCGGCAAATTTCAGGCACTTGATATGTCCTATTTTAGCAAAGATCATGCCGGATTTTTTGTTAATTTTAGCATGAATTGTGCTAGAATATGTAGGAAATATCGAGTGGCCCGGATTTGCTAGAAAGATAATTAAATGACATTTTGGGTTGACTTAAAGTCTGTCGGGGCTCCAAACATGATAGTTATAAAATTAGTGAGAGAGAGAGTCTCCACTATAAATGAGACAAGAAGAATGCCGACTGTTGTCGTGGGGGTCGCTTCTCTCCTTCTTCTCCTTGTTCTAGACCATTGTTATGCACTAGGGGAAGGAGGAGTAGCGACCATCATCAACAGTTGAAAAATCAGTGGCGGAGAGTGTCCACCATATATGAGAGAAGAAGAATCCTGATTGTTGTCGTGAGGGGAGCTTCTTTTTCATTTGAAGGTGCTAGACATTTTGGTGTAATGCACTTTCAAATGAAATTAGGAGCTTCCATCACCGACAGTCACAAATGTTAGAGAGGAAGAATCCCGACAGACCCATAGTCAACCCGTGATAAATAACAATGGTGTAATTTAGTTTTTGTAGTACATATATTGAATTTTTGAAGTTTAATCTTTGAATTATGAACATAGTGAAGCAAATATGCCCTAGAGGCAATAATAAAGTTGTTATTTTATTTCCTTATATCATGATAAATGTTTATTATTCATGCTAGAATTGTATTAACCGGAAACTTAATACATGTGTGAATACATAGACAAAACACCGTGTCCCTAGTATGCCTCTACTTGACTAGCTCGTTAATCAAAGATGGTTAAGTTTCCTAGCCATGGACATGTGTTGTCATTTGATGAACGGGGTCGCATCATTAGGAGAATGATGTGATGTACAAGACCCATCCGTTAGCTTAGCATTATGATCGTTCAGTTTTATTGCCACTGCTTTCTTCATGTCAAATACATATTCCTCCGACTATGAGATTATGCAACTCCCGGATACCCGAGTAATTCCTTGTGTGCTATCAAATGTCACAACGTAACTGGGTGATTATAAAGATGCTCCACAGGTATCTCCGAAGGTGTTTGTTGGGTTGGCATAGATCGAGATTAGGATTTGTCACTCTGAGTATCAGAGAGGTATCTCTGGGTCCTCTCGGTAATGCACATCATAAGAAGCCTTGCAAGCAATGTGACTAATGAGTTAGTTGCGGGATGATGCATTACAGAACAAGTAAAGAGACTTGACAGTAACGAGATTGAAATAGGTATGAAGATACCGATGATCGAATCTTGGGCAAGTAACATACCGATAACAAAGGGAATAACGTATGTTGACATAACAGTTCAACCGATAAAGATCTTCATAGAATATGTGGGAGCCAATATGAGCATCCAGGTTCCGCTATGGTTATTGACCGTAGAGATGTCTCGGTCATGTCTACATAGTTCGAACCCGTAGGGTCCGCACGCTTAACGTTCGATGACGATTTGTATTATATGGGTTATGTGATTTGGTGACCGAATATTGTTCGAAGTTCCAGTTGAGATCACAGACATGACGAGGAGTTTCGAAATGGTCGAGAGGTAAATATTGATATATTGGAAGGTAGTATTCGGACACCAGAAGTGTTCCGGAATGTATCGGGTACATATCGAAGTACCGGGGTGGGGGTTACCGGAACCCTACAGGGGGAAGATATGGGCCATAGGACGGAGGCACACCAGCCCACAAAGGGGTGGCGCGCCCCTCACAGTGAAGGAGACCGAATAGGACTAGGAGAGGGGGCGGAGCCCCCCTTTCCTTCTCCCCCTCTCTCTCTTTCCCTCTTTTCCCCTCCGGTAAAAGGAAAGGGGGGGGGGGCAAATCCAACTAGGAGCCCAAGTAGGATTCCTCCTACTTGGGCGCGCCTAGAGCTGGCTCCCCCTCCCTCCTTTATATACGTGGGGAGGGGGCACCTACAACACACATCAATTGTTCCAAGCCGTGTGCGGCGCCCTCCTCCATAGTTTACGCCTCTGGTCATATTCTCGCGGTGCTTAGGCAAAGCCCTGTGTGGATTACATCACCGTCACCACGCCGTCATGCTAACAGAACTCATCTACTTCATTGACACTCTGCTGGATCAAGAGCTCGAGGGACGTCATCGCGCTGAACGTGTGCAGAACTCGGAGGTGTCGTACGTTCGGTACTTGATCGGTCGGAACGAGAAGACGTTCGACTACATCAACCACATTAAGCAAACACTTCTGCTTTTGGTCTATGAGGGTACATGGACACTCTTCCCCCTCTCATTGATATGCATCTCCTAGATAGATCTTGCGTGAGCGTAGGATTTTTTTTGAAATTGCATGCTACATTTCCCAACAGTGGCATCCGAGCCAGGTCTATGCGTAGATGATATGCACGAGTAGAACACAAAGAGTTGTGGGCGGTGATCGTCATACTTCTTACCACCAATGTCTTATTTTGATTCGGCGGTATTGTTGGATAAAGTGGCCCGGACCAACCTTACATGACCACGTTCATGAGACCGGTTCCACCGACAAACATGCAACTAGTTTTGCATAAAGGTGGCCGACGGGTCTGTGTTTCTCCTACTTTAGTTGAATTGAATTTGACCGTGGTCGGTCCTTGTTGAAGGTTAAAACAGCAAACTTGATAAATCACCGTCGTGGTTTTGTGCCGTAGGTAAGAATGGTTCTTGCTAGAAGCCCGTAGGAGCCACGTAAAAATTGTAATAACAAAGTAGAGGACGTCTAACTTGTTTTTGTAGGGCATGTTGGGATGTGATATGGTCAAGACATGATGTGATATACGTTGTTGTATGAGATGATCATGTTTCGTAGAAGTTATCGGCAACTGGTAGGAGCCTTATGGTTGTTGCTTTATTGTATGAAATAAAGACGCCATGTAATTGCTTTAGTTTATCACTAAGCGGTAGCGATAGTCGTAGAAGTAATAGTTGGTGAGACGACCACGACTCTACGATGGAGATCAAGGTGTCAAGCCGGTGATGATGGAGATCATGACGTTGCTTTGGAGATGGAGACCAAAAGCACAAGATGATGATGGCCATATCATGTCACATATTTTGATTGCATGTGATGTTTATCTTTATGAATCTTATTTTTCTTAGTACGGCGGTAGCATTATAAGATGATCCCTTAGCTTAATTTCAAGGTATAAGTGTTCTCCCCGAGTATGCACCGTTGCAAAAGCTCTTCATGCTAAGACACCACATGATGACCGGGTGTGATAGGCTCTACGTTCAAATACAACGGGTGTGATGCACGTGACGAAGAATCTTTGTGTGACCCTGCTTGGCTTCTTGGGCGTGTATGGGAAGACAAAAGATACACCAGAGGCACGGGAGGACTAGCAACGTATGCATGGAAAAGATGGCATACATCAGGGTCAGGTCAGCTACGCTCTTACCAAAGAAGAGAAGGAAATCTTCTTTGAATGCTTGCTCAGTATGAAGGTACCGTCTGGCTTCTCATCGAATATAAAGGGAATAATAAATATGGCAGAGAAAAAGTTCCAGAACCTAAAGTCTCATGACTGCCACGTGATTATGACGCAACTGCTTCCGGTTGCATTGAGGGGGCTTCTACCGGAAAACGTTTGATTAGCCATTGTGAAGCTATGTGCATTCCTCAATGCAATCTCTCAGAAGGTAATCGATCCAGAAATCATACCAAGGTTACAAAATGATTTGGTGCAATGTCTTGTTAGTTTCGAGTTGGTGTTCCCACCATCCTTCTTCAACATCATGACGCACGTCCTAGTTCACCTTTGCGAAGAGATTAACATTTTGGGTCCTGTATTTCTACACAATATGTTCCCCTTTGAGAGGTTCATGGGAGTCTTGAAGAAACATGTTCATAACCGTGCTAGGCCAGAAGGAAGCATCTCGAAGGGCCATGAAAATGAGGAGGTCATTGAGTTTTGTATTGACTTTATTCCTGACCTTAAGCCGATTGGTGTTCCTAAATCGCGGCATAAGGGCAGACTGGATGGAAAAGGCATGCTAGGAGGGGATCAAATAATATGTATAGATGGGCATTCTCTCACTGAAGCACACTACACAGTTCTACAGAATTACGCCTTGGTGGCTCCGTATATGGAGGAACACAAGAATTTTCTACACTCCAACACCCGGAGCAGTCTGACGACTGGATTACACGTGAACAAACGAGGACTTTCGCCGGTTGGTTGCAGACCGTGCCATGCATGATGGTGATATTGAAGATGACATGTACTCGACATTGAAGGGGGTCTCAGCAGCGGCCGCAGCTAGCGCATGATCCAGCATTGGATAGCATCGTCCTATCCATGCTGAGAAGCAGCATGGGTTCCGCCCCGGGCGACGACTGCTGGATAGATACCCTGTGGATAACATCAAGGAGAACACTAACTGTGAGCTACACTTCAAAGTAAAGAACATATCCGTGAAGGCGGCGGACGCTTGCTTATACAAATCCCCCCGGAGCAACCTACCATTGCGAAATGATTCCAGCCGGCTATGCTCGTGTCGTGGTTGATGAGGTGGTGGACCATTATTCAGGGCTACAGTTTGACATTTCTGGAGGTGACGAGGAGCACACATTGGGAGAGGCCATACATCGTATCATCCTATGGAGAAAGGATTGCATCATATTTCCAAGGCCACCGACACCGCGTCAGCTAGAGCTTGAAATTCCAGGAGGTGATGAGGAGCAGACGACTCACGCTCCTCCAACGCATGAGTCCACTCCTCCTGCTTCAACTCAGCCAACGCGTGAGGCCACTCATCTTGCTTCAACTCAGCCATTGCATGAGGCCACTCCTCCTGCTTCAACTCAGCCAACGCGTGAGGCCACTCCTCCTCCTTCAAATCAGCCAACGCGTGAGGCCACTCCTCCTCCTCCAAGTCCACCAACGCGTGCCACTCCTCCTCCAAGTCCGACACCGCGTCAGCTGTCTCCGCTGCCTCAGCAATCGTGGAAGAGAGCCGCCGCAGCTATGGTGTGTAGTGCTACAAGTCGAGGTAGTACAGGAGGTACATGCAGAGGCAAGCGATTTCAATATGGTCCAAAAAGCCTCGCGCCTCTTCCGCAGAGGCCTTACAACATGACCAAGGAGCAAAACGATGCCATAGTGAAGGCCCAAGTGGAGGCCCATTTCGCACCAAAACCGGCACCGCCGCCAAGGGAGAAAGTGCCCGAGGAGAAGATTGACCACTTTATTCGTATGGTGTGACCACCAGCTCCCAAGCCCGTTGACTCAGACTATGAGCGCCAAATCAGGAAGGCACATCGAGAAAAACAATAGGGGTCGAGCTCGAGCTCGAGCCAAGCAGCTGGCCAAAAATGCGGGAAAACCGTTCCCCATCTAGGAGAACAGGCAGCGCAATCGATCCCCCCGCTTGTTGTACCAACACATGAGAGTACCGGCGCCAGTCAGCTGGTAATAACCGAGGAGCATAGACGGAATGCTGAAATGGTCGGCATCACTGTTGGACAACTCCTTGAGATTGAGCCCATGCCCAAGCTTAAAGAGGATGAGATAAAATGGAAATATGCCCGCGGCCAACCTTTGGTAAGGCCTAAGGAGGTCAAGAACCTCCCAACGAGAATGTATAAATTGCATGATTGGTACATGAAAATTACCAAGAGTAGCAAACGAGAGGGCCTCATGGTGAAAGTCAAGGAAGAGTATTACTTCCATAAGCTAGCTCTGTCCATTGAGTATTTAGAACTATTTCAGTTATTCCATCAAGACGCACTCGACAAATCCATCATCAGTTTGTATTGTCTGTAAGTGATTTCTTTCTGTAATTCAAGTCTCAAGCTAGCGGTACTGCTCATTGATCGATCATTACCTGTAATTATCTTCACTATATTCTTTTCTGTGGTATATTAGGCAGGATGAAGATGTATGAAATGAAAAAAGCTGGACGCTATGGCATTGGGTTCATTGACCCAAATACCATTAATGAAGAAACATGGGGATATGCATGGTATCAAACCGAGGTAGAGAAAAACATGCTAGAGTTCTTGAAGCGCCTCAATACCAATGAACATATACTACTTCCTTACAACTACACGTGAGTCACATTGTCTTGTACTTCAAATTCTGTTTTTACTTACTAGCTAGCTAGATATTAATAATTAAGTGTATAGGGTTTAGGGTAGTTGATGAGTGTTATGCACATGCCCGCTTAATTAAGACATGCAAACTTGTGTGCATGCAATTACCATTGGATCTTGTTAATCATTAAAGTTGATGAAGGAACAGTTTAAGTACTGGACTGACTACTTAAAGAGAAGAGAGAGTACACAACCATGAAGGGGATAGTCGACAGGTAATTTCAATCATTATTAACTATATGTCGGCCTCTTTAGTTCGTCATTTCCTGATATCAACTATTTATAACTCGTTTATTCATTTTCTTTGCCGGCGGGCAGGGCTTGGGCAAAGTTCAGGAATTCAAAAGAGGTTCCAGGCGAATGGAGAGAAAGGCTGCATTGGTTTCGACCCAAGGTATAATTAATTAAGTACTACTATCTTACCATGCATCTCTTTAATTCTAGTTTCAATACCATTAATTATCATGCTTGATTAATTATTATCTGATTAAATTCTATTCTTGTAAAGGCCCTGAAGCAGTCACAGGGGAGATATCATTATGCATACTATGTTTTTGAGAACATTCGCATGATGACGTCCGAAAGGACCAAAACTGAGAGACGGCTATGGGTACGCGTGTTTGACAGAACACTATTGACAATTTTTACGTCATTATTGATATCTAGTCACATAACTAATACACATGCATATTGATCTCCTTCTTGACAGTTCGAATCGGTGCGGGAGATGCTCCAACCAGTGGAGCGCATACAAGCACTTCAAGAGGAAACAACGGGATTTTTGCTCGACGAGGTCATAGATCCCAAAGGGGAATTCTACTACCCGCTACCGCCCCAATGGACTACTCCCAATTGTCATCATGCTCCGAAGGCACCAAGACAAATGTCACTGGCTCTGAAAGGCTACATGTAGGAAAAACTGTATATATATGCATGTGTATGTGTGAATTAATGGTGTTGTGAGACATTCGATGATATATATATATATATATATATATATATAATCAGTTCTACGAGAAATTCTATTTATATATATGCATAATGTGTACAATTGGTAGTATCGTAAAATACCAGCAAAAGAAAAAGAATTAAATGGAAAACACAAAATTAAAGGAAAAATAAAAGTACCGGTTGGTAACACCAACCGGTACTAAAGCTCTCCCCACACCCGGCCCTGGCTCGTGCCACGTGGTGGCCCTTTAGTTGCGGTTCGAGCCGAACCGGTACTAAAGGGGGGGCTTTAGTCCCCACCCTTTAGTGCCGGTTACAGAACCGGCAGTAAAGCCCCTTATGAATCGGGCCCCCTTACGAACCGGGGCTATAGCCCGGTTCTGCACTAGTGTTTTATATCATTTTTTGGTACTAACCTATTGACATAGTGCCCAATGGCAGTTGCTATTTTCTGCATGTTTTTTACATTGCAAGAAATCAATACCAAACGGAGTCCAAACGCAGCGAAACTTTTTGAGGATTTTTTTGGGCCAGAAGATATCTAGTGGGCCAAGAAAGCACCTTGGGGGGGGCTCCCAGGGTAGCACAACCCACCAGGGCGCGCTTGGGAGCCCATGTGCGCCCCGGTGGGTTGTGCCCACCTCGGGTGCCCCTGAACCGCCTCTTTGCTCTATAAAAACCCCAATATTCCAGAAAACCTAGGGGAGTCGACGAAAATCAATTCCAGCCGCCGCAGAGTCCAGAAACACCAGATCCAATCTAGACACCATCTCGAAGGGGTGCATCATGTCCATTGGTGCCTCTCCGATGATGCGTGATTAGTTCTTTGTAGACCTACGGGTCCGTAGTTAGTAGTTAGATGGCTTCCTCTCTCTCTCTCTCTATTGATTATCAATACAATGGTCTCTTGGAGATCCATATGATGTAAGTCTTTTTGTGGTGTGTTTGTTGGGTTCCGATGAACTTTGAGTTTATGATCAGATCTATGTTTTTATCCATGAAAGTTATTCGAGTCTTCTTTGATCTCTTATATGCATGATTGCTTATAGGCTCGTATTTCTTCTTCGATATTTGGTCTTTGTTTGACCAACTTGATCTATTTATCTTGCAATGGGAAGAGGTGCTTTGTGATGGGTTCAATCTTACGGTGCTTGATCCCAGTGACAGAAAGGGAAACAACACGTATGTATCGTTGCTATTAAGGATAACAAGATGGGGGTCTAGTTCTACATAAATAGATCTTGTCTACATCATGTCATCATTCTTATTGCATTACTCCGTTTCTCCATGAACTTAATACACTAGATGCATGCTGGATAGCGGTCGAAGTGTGGATTAATAGTAGTACATGCAGGCAGGAGTCGGTCTACTAATCTTGGACATGATGCCTATATAATGATCATTGCCTGGATATCGTCATGATTATTTGAAGTTCTATCAATTGCCCAACAGTAATTGTTTTCCCACCATTTGCTATTTTTCTCGAGAGAAGCCACTAGTGAAACATACGCCCCCGGGTCTTTTTTCATCATATTTGCCTTTGCGATCTATTTTCCTTTGCATTTATTTTCAGATCTATTAAACCAAAAATACAAAAATACCTTGCTGCAATTTATTTGTTCCGCGATCTATTTATCCTATCTACCACTTTTACCTCACGTTATTTGCCTATCTTGAGGCGCCGTACCCGAAAGGGATTAACAACCCCTTTAACACGTCCAGTTGCGAGATTAGTTATTTGTGTGGAGGTGTTGTTTACGTGGTGTGAGGAGGTTCTCCTACTGGTTCGATAACCTTGGTCTCATCACTGAGGGAAATACCTACATTCACTATACTACATCATCCCTTCCTCTTTGGAGAAATACCGACGTAGTTCTAGCAGACATCAATGAGGTAGTTGTACCTTCTCTGAAATTGGAAAGTAGGTCATCACAGAAAACCATTCCCGTGATGCCTACACCAACTAGAGAGGAAGCTAATGATAATGATCATGAAACTTCAGATCAAGTAACTACTGAACCTCGTAGGTCAACCAGAGCACGGTCCGCACCAGAGTGGTACGGTAATCCTGTTCTGGAAGTCATGTTACTAGACCATGATGAACCTATGAACTATGAAGAAGCGATGATGAGCCCAGATTCCGATAAATGGCTTGAGGCCATGAAATCTGAGATAGGATCCATGTATGAGAACAAAGTGCGGAATTTGGTTGACTTGCTTGATGATCAGCGAGCCATAGAAAATAAATGGATCTTCAAGAGGAAGACGAACGGTGATGGTAGTGTTACTATCTACAAAGCTCGAATTTTTGCAAAAGGTTTTTGATAAATTCATGGTGTTGACTACGATGAGATTTTCTCACTCGTATCGATGCTTAAGTCTGTCCGAATCATGTTAGCAATTGCCACATTTTATGAAATCTGGCAAATGGATATCAAAACTGCATTCCTTAATGGATGTATTGTATATGATGCAACCAGAAGGTTTTGTCAATCCTAAAGGTGCTAACAAAATGTGCAAGCTCCAGCGATCCATCTATGGACTGGTGCAAGCATGTCGGAGTTGGAATATACGCTTTGATGAGTTAATCAAAGCATATAGTTTTATACAGACTTGCAGTGAAGCCTGTATTTACAAGAAAGTGAGTGGGAGCACTACAACCTTTCTGATAAGTATATGTGAATGACATATTGTTGATCGGAAAATGATGTTGAATTTTCTAGAAAGCATAAAGGAGAGTTTGAAAGGAGTTTTTCAAAGAAAGACCTCAGTGAAGCTGCTTACATATTGGGCATCAAGATCTATAGAGACAGATCAAGACGCTTGGTAAGATTTTCAATGAGTACATACCTTGACAATATTTTGAAGTAGTTCAAAATGGAACAGTCAAAGAAGGAGTTCTTGCCTGTGTTGCAAGGTGTAAAGTTGAGTAAGACTCAAAACCAGGCCACTGCAGAAAATAGAAAGAGAATGAAAGTCATTCCTTATGTCTCAACCATAGGTTCTATAAAGTATGCTATGTTGTGTACCAGACCTATTGTGTACCTTATCATGAGTTTGGCAAGGGGGTACGATAGTGATCCAGGAGTGGATCACTAAACAACGGTAAAAATTATCCTTAGGTACCTAAAGAGGACTAAGGAAATGTTTCTCGGTTATGGAGGTGACAAAGAGTTCGTCGTAAAGAGTTATGTCGATGCAAGCTTTAACATCAATCCGGATGACTCCGAGTCTCGATCTGGATACATATTGAAAGTGGGAGCGATTATCTAGAGTAGCTCCATGCAGAGCTTTGTAAACATAGAAATTTGCAAAATACATACGGATCTGAATGAGACAGACTCGTTGACTAAACCTCTCTCACAAGCAAAACATGATCACACATTAGTACTCTTTGGATGTTAATCACATGGCGATGTGAACTAGATTATTGACTCTAGTAAACCATTTGGGTGTTGGTCACATGTTGATGTGAAATTTTGATGTTAAATCACATGGCGATGTGAACTACATTATTGACTCTAGTGCAAGTGGGAGACTGAAGGAAATACGCCCTAGAGGCAATAATAAAGTTGTTATTTTATATTTCCTTATATAATGATAAATGTTTATTATTCATGCTAGAATTGTATTAACCGGAAACTTGATACATGTGTGAATACATAGACAAAACACCGTGTCCCTAGTATGCCTCTACTTGACTAGCCCGTTAATCAAAGATGGTTAAGTTTCCTAGCCATGGACATGTGTTGTCATTTGATGAACAGGGTCAAATCATTAGGAGAGTGATGTGATGGACAAGACCCATCCGTTAGCTTAGTATTATGATCGTTCAGTTTTATTGCTACTGCTTTCTTCATGTCAAATACATATTCCTCCGACTATGAGATTATGCAACTTCCGGATATCGGAGGAATGCCATGTGTGCTATCAAACGTCACAACGTAGCTGGGTGATTATAAAGATGCTCTACAGGTATCTCCGAAGGTGTTTGTTGGGTTGGCATAGATCAATATTAGTATTTGTCACTCCGTGTATCGGAGAGGTATCTATGGCCCCTCTCGGCAATGCACATCATAAGAAGCGTTGCAAGCAATTTGACTAATGAGTTAGTTGCGGGATGATGCATTATAGAACGAGTAAAGATACTTGCCGGTAATGAAATTGAACTAGGTATGACGATACCGATGATTGAATCTCGGGCAAGTAACATATCGATGACAAAGGGAATAACATATGTTGACATAACGGTTCGATCGATAAAGATCTTCATAGAATATGTGGGAGCCAATATGAGCATCCAGGTTCCGATATTGGTTATTGACCGGAGAGGTGTCTCGGTCATGTCTACATAGTTCTCGAACCCGTAGGGTCCGCACGCTTAACGTTCGAGGACGATTTTTATTATATGAGTTATGTGATTTGATGACCGAATGTTGTTCGGAGTCTCGGATGAGATCACAGACATGACGAGGAGTCTTGAAATGGTCGAGAGGTAAAGATTGATATATTGGAAGGTAGTATTCGGACACCGGAAGTGTTCCAGAATGTATCGGGTACATATCGGAGTACCGGGGGGAGGGGGGTTACCGGAACCCCCCGGGGGAAGATATGGGCCATATGGGCCATAGGAGGGAGGCACACCGGCCCACAAAGGGGTGGCGCGCCCCCCACAGGTAAGGAGTCCAAATATGACTAGGAGAGGGGGCGGTGCCCCCTTTCCTTCTCCCCCCCTCTCTCTTTCCCTTTTTTCCCCTCCGATAAAAGGAAAGGGGGGGGGTCGAATCCAACTAGGAACCCAAGTAGGATTCCTCCTACTTGGGCGCGCCTAGGGCTGGCTCCCTCCCCCTCCCTCCTTTATATACGTGGGGAGGGGGCGCCTACAACACACATCAATTGTTCCAAAGTCGCGCGACGTCCCCCTCCACAGTTTATGCCTCCGGTCATATTCTCGCGGTGCTTAGGCGAAGCCCTGCGCGGATCACATCACCATCACCGTCACTACGCCGTCATGCTGACGGAACTCGTCTACTTCCTCGACACTCTGCTGTATCAAGAGCTCGAGGGACGTCGTCGCGCTGAACGTGTGCATAACTCAGAGGTGTCGTACGTTCGGTACTTGATCGGTCGGAATGAGAAGACGTTCGACTACATCAACCGCGTTAAGCAAACGCTTCCGCTTTTGTTCTACGAGGGTACGTGGACACACTCTCCCCCTCTCGTTGCTATGCATCTCCTAGATAGATCTTGCGTGAGCATATGAATTTTTTTAAAATTGCATGCTACGTTTCCCAACACATAGGAAATGTCTGACGACTACGATACGATCCCTGAGTGCGACTATTGCGGCGACGATCGTGGTCTATGCGACATGCCTCACTTGGAAGACGGCCGACGCTTTAGTATTAGCTCGACAAGACCTTCAATGTTGAAACGGTACGCAACGACGACAAGTCTTTTTTCGTAATTAAGCATGATTTCTGCTTCTTCAACCCGTAATTTCCATCATTTACAATTCGACTAGTGCATCCCATGCCATGCAAGATGTTATGTCCTGGAGAAGCTGAATTTCGAAGATCATGAGAATATGGAGACAAAGATAGTTCACCTTAGGACCCATCATGGTTATGCTTTTGCTGTAAAGCTATACAATGCAGAGAGACACTCCCATTTTGGTTGCTCAAATTGGAAAGCACTGTGCAAGAAGTATGGTTTTCATGAGGGTATGCATGTCAACTTCGATCTTGGTGATCCTAAAGATGACATCGACAAAGATAATGTCAATGAAGATAATATCGACGAAGAGAATATCGACATTTGGGTCCTTGTTGATACGCTTCCACTTCTACCTCTATGTGAGTTTCTCAAACATATTTATTAAGTAATTTATATTGTTTTTATAATAATAGTTGACAACTTATATATTTCCATTGACAACTTATTTCCATTCTTCAAAAAATGTTAGGAAAATATTAGACAAAACCTACTACACTGACGGTTCTGAACTAACTTACGAGGAGAAAGATCATCTTGTCTCCTTCATTATTGATGTTGAGACTTTCTATAAGAATTATGAAACTCCTCCACATTATGGTCAATACGTGCCACTAGTCCACGTGTTGAACTACGACAACATCCACGGAAATGGCATGGTAAGATTTATTATTATTATGAAAACAGTGCATCTTTTGCATACATTCTTCTAATTAAGGCTAAACTTCATTGCTAACTACGGTGCTATTATGTTATTCAACAGAAACTCCCGAAGAATTGTGTGCCTCATCTGATGCATACGAAAGGTCACATGGATGTTGTTAGCCTATGCCAAGTCTGCCTATGGGTCACCGCTGTTCATACAAGATTTCTCGCACAGATGAAGACTTCACAATAAAAGAATGGGAAAAAGTTATGAATGATCGTATGGAGCTACTTAGAAGCAACATTGTGCGAAGCCCATGAATTGGAGACAATATAATCTCCATTCTCCATAATTTAGAGTCAGGGGCTATGTTGTTTTATGCTATTTTACCTTAGAGAGGGGTAGCAGGTCCTAGCTAATACTCATGATCATGTGCTAGGAACAATTAACTAGGTTTGGTTATGACTATGATGATGATGAGTATGACTTGTTATTATGATAACGAGTAGTTGTTAGATGACTATGATGATGATGAGTATGACTTGTTATTATTAACGATTAGAAGTTGTTAGATGACTATGATGATGATGATGATGATGAGTATGACTTGTTATTATGATAACGATGATGAGTTATTATTATGATGATGCATGATGCTAAGTTGTTATATGAGCATAATGAGTTATTATATATATCAGTGGGTGAAATGAACATGGATTAGATTCAAGTGGAGGCAACAAGTTGTTGCCTCCACTTGAATCTAATCCATGTTCATTTCACCCATTGATATATATGATAACTCATCATGGTCATAAAATCATATGATGAACTACTATATAAACCCTGTACAAATACAGCGCCAATAAGCTGCAGAAAAAATACAGAAAAATTTAGCAGTAGCACTGTTTATAAGAAACACTACTGCTATTTACAGTTAGCAGTAACGCTATTTATAGGGCGCGCTACTGTTAAGTAGGTATAGCCTTAGCATGGGAAAACCAACGCTACTACTCCAAGTTAGCTGTAGCGCCCTAGTGGTAGCGTTGGTACCCGCGCTACTGCTAGCACTATTTCCAGCGCTACTGTTAGGGTTATCCCTAGTAGTGATTCATGCTATTTTTTCTTGATCTGGTATGAAAATGTTTATAGTAGCTCAAGTTCAGTCTTGCTTGATCTTTTAGAAAGCTAAACTTGAGAGAGTCCAGTATCCAGGATTGCTTTCACCATTGACAGTTCCAAAAAAGGCCTGGGACACTGTTTCCATGGATGTCATCAATGGACTCCCTCCTCCTCAATATAATTGCATACTGGTGGTGATTGATAAGTTTTCCAGATATGGTCATTTTATTGCTATGAAGCACCCGTTTAATGCTCAAAAAGTTGTTGAAGTGTTTCTTGATAATGTGTACTATGCCTAGTATCATAATTTCTGATAGGGACCCACTTTTCACCAATCATTTTTGAAAAATGCTAGTCACTAAAACTGGACCCAGCTGGATATGAGTACAACCAATCACCCTTAGACTGATGGTCACACTAAAAGAGTAAATCAGTAGGTGGAATGTTACCTCAAATGTTTCATCAGTGATCAACCTCATAAGTGGAGTAAGTGGCTGCCCATGTGTGAATTTTGGTACAATTTTAATTGGCACTCTGCCTTGGGGAAATCTCCTTTTGAAGTTCTTTATGGATATACTCCTAGATATTTTGGCATCTGTGAATCAGATACAATTGCTCGAGTGGAAATGCAAGAGTGGCTGCAATCTCGTCATACAATCACTGAAGCAGTTAGGCAAAATTTACTGAGAGCACAATAACTTAGCAAAAGTCAAGCTGACAAGCACATGACTCACATAACATTTGCTGTGGGTGATGCAGTATTTCTCAAGCTTCAACCATGTGCTCAACTCTCATTGTATTGCAGAACAGATCACAAGCTGGCTTTTAAGTTCTATGAACCATTTCAAATAGCGGAGAAGAATGGTGACATGGCTTACAAGCTGGATCTTCCTGATAGTAGCCACCTACATCCAGTGTTTCATGTTTCTCAGCTCAAGCGATTCTTGCTGCGGGAAGCTGTTCTGAATCTGAAATTACCTCAAGTTCATGCTACACTGCAATTTCCTCCCCAAGTGTTACAACAGCGGGTGCGACAGATTGGAAACCACACCATTGCTCAAGGGCTAATCCAATGTTCTGAATCTTCACCTGCTGATGCCACATGGGAGGACTTGGAATTCTTGAAGCAGCAATTTCCCCATGCACCGCCTTGGGGGCAAGCCAGCTCTCAAGGAGGGAGGAATGTCAACAACTCTGTCAGTCAGGAAGCGATAACTGAAGAACAAGGCGTGTTGGCAACAACATGTGAAGGCACTGTAGCAAATCCAACAAGTGAGGAAGAAGCGGCAAGATTCGAGACTGCTCGCGGCCCAGGTGGAACTCCGGTCCGGACTGGACCCAATAGTTTAAATACAAACTTGTAACGTTCCTTTCGCTGGCTTGGACCTGGACGATGGCTTCGGCGTAGCTTGTAATCGGATCCTGTAGTCGTGAGGGAGGTTGGGAGGATAAGCACACTACTTCGCTCCCCATTTCGCCATGGACCCTAACTGGATCCCTAGATCGAGAGCCATCCTTACAGTAAAACACCGAAAAGGAAGTCTATTGAATCGTCACACGATTACTGAGGGCATGTATGATTTGGCGAGGAGCACGGTATCAGTACCGAAACCACCGGTGTTTGGACAGTTTGAGATCAAAGTGAGCGTACCGCCAACCATAATTCAACGATATGATATCTTTAAGAGGATAATAATCATAAAAAGTCATTCAAAGCCCCACAATGCCACACGAATGTCCTTTTTTCTCGGTTTGAGACGGCAGTACTGTGCGCCTGGGCGACATGCCATGGCGCTCGCTGTAGTTAGAAACGTGAGCTGTTTTTCCCTTGTGGATGGGAAGGAACAGTGACACGCATACATTTTCCCCGCTTTTTCTCCGAGCCGAAGAAGCAGCGGCGGCCCTTCCGTTTTCCCGGCCGACGCGACGCGACGCGCGCAGCACGCTTCCGGCTTCCTGTCCTCTCCCCCTCCCACTCTCAGGACAGGTCGTCCACCCCAACAAACCCGACCCCCCATCAAACAGACGGCGCGCAACCAGACAAATCCCCGCTAGGCGGCAGCGCCAGCGCCACTGCCAACCCCCACCCCCACGCGAGCCATGCGTCCGGCCGGCATCAGCCTCCCGGCCCAGCCGGGCACGCCGGGCCGCCCGCGCCGCCGCCCGGATCTCACCCTCCCGATGCCGCAGCGCCCGGACGTCTCCTCCTCCCTCGCCGTCCCGCTCCCGCTCCCGCCCCCGACCGCCGCTCCCCCCGGCGCCGCCCAGCCGCTCGTGGCCCCGCCCGCGGCGACCCCGCCCCCGCCCCCGCTCCACGAGCTCGAGCGCGTGCGCCGCGTCGGCAGCGGCGCGGGCGGGACGGTGTGGATGGTGCGGCACCGCGCCACGGGCCGCTGCTACGCGCTCAAGGTGCTCTACGGGAACCACGACGACGCGGTGCGGCGGCAGATCGCGCGGGAGATCGCCATCCTGCGCACCGCCGAGCACCCGGCGGTGGTGCGCTGCCACGGCATGTACGAGCGCGGCGGCGAGCTGCAGATCCTGCTCGAGTACATGGACGGCGGCTCCCTCGACGGCCGCCGCATCGCCGACGAGCCCTTCCTCGCCCACGTCGCCCGCCAGGTGCTCTCCGGGATCGCATACCTCCACCGGCGCCACATCGTGCACCGCGACATCAAGCCCTCCAACCTGCTCATCGACTCGGCGCGCCGCGTCAAGATCGCCGACTTCGGGGTGGGGCGGATCCTGAACCAGACCATGGACCCCTGCAACTCCTCCGTCGGCACCATCGCCTACATGAGCCCCGAGCGCATCAACACCGACATCAACGACGGCGCCTACGACGGCTACGCCGGCGACATCTGGAGCTTCGGCCTCAGCATCCTCGAGTTCTACCTCGGCAGGTTCCCCTTCGGCGAGAACCTCGGCCGGCAGGGCGACTGGGCCGCGCTCATGGTCGCCATCTGCTACTCGGACCCGCCCGAGCCGTCGCCCGCCACCGCCTCGCCAGAGTTCCGGGGCTTCATCGCCTGCTGCCTGCAGAAGAACCCGGCCAACCGCCTCTCCGCCGCGCAGCTGCTGCAGCACCCCTTCGTCGCGTTGCCGCAGCCGCAGCCGCTCGCCGCCCCGCCGTCATGACCGCCGCGACCTCCCAATACGGATCTCGATCCACTTCTTGCACCACCGCACTCTCAAATCTAGCATATCTGGTGGAGGGAGGATCGATGGAAACTGAGCTGCCGGGGGAATCTTGGAAGGTTCTCCCGGACCATTTCGGGTATTCTTCTCGTCCACCATCGTCTCATCAAATCATCCATCCATTGTTGTCGCTGCTGCTGCTGTTTTAGTTAAGGTTTCCTTTTCCTCCCCTGTTGCTGTGATGTTCGTTGCTACTTCCTGTTACGGCCTTGTAATAGTAGCAAAAGCTGTGTGCACAAAAAGGATTTTGTACCGCAAGATTGGTCGAATATAGACACGATATCCATTCCGCCATTGCCTCCCACCGCTGCAAAGGAAATTTCATCTGTACATGTAGCAAACAAGCAGTGCCATCACATGATGATATGGCTCCCATCTTGCCAGGGACATCTTCCATTTATTTTATCTGTGTTTGCTTATTATACTAGTTGCAAGTCGCCGTGGCTCGATGGAATTATTGGATTGGATTCTAAAAATGCTGGTTGGATAGAGGGGAATCTCGAAATAGGAATCGAAGCAACTTTGTTTTGTTTCTTTCAGCGTTGTAAAGTAATGAGGGAAAGGTGTTTCCTGAACCTCCTCCTCCTTTTCTGTATCCTGTTCTTGTTTGCCTTTTCTTCACTCAGCTAAAGATGGTTTTTGTTTTGGCAACTGGCATGCGCATCAGGATTTCAATTCATGTTTACTTTTGTTCCACTTGATGAAAATGGACGTCTGCAATGAATTTCCTTTGTGATTAGTTTAGTCAGAGTGAGGGTAAACCTTTCTGATTAGTTTAATCAGCCAGGATAAACCTTAGCAATCAGTTCAATCAGGGTGAGGAAAAACCTCAGTGATTTTAGTATGAAAACACCTCACAATCTTCAGTACAGAAATGCAAGAAGTATATGCAGTGAAGATACAAGCCCACAGCTCAAAACCCAAACCCAAAAGATACAAGCCCACTTGTGAGCAAATCACTCGTGTATTTTGTACTTCTGCTCGGTGCAGTAGTAGTAGCTCAAACAGGCAGTTGCTCTACTGATCCAGGAGCTTGAGCAGCACTTGGGGCTGCAGCGTCAGGAACTCGGGAAAGGTGTTCCTGAACCTCCTCCTCTGCCTTTTCTGTTTCCAGTTCCGGTTTGCTTTTTCTTCATCCGGCTAAAGATGGTTTTTGTTTTGGCAACTGGCATGCACATCATGGATATCAATTCATGTTTACTTTTGTTCCACTTGTGAAAATGGACGCCACGACTCAGGAGTGGATTTCTTTTTCTTTTCGATCCTGGCTAAGGGCATCTCCAACGCCGACCCGCAAACGGACGTACTCCCTCCGTAAAGTAATATAAGAGCGTTTAGAATACTAAAGTAATGATCTAAACGCTCTTATATTAGTTTACAGAGGGAGTAGTATTTATTCAAAAATTGGTCCGGACACGGATACGGAAGCCGTCCATCCAACCTTATACCTCAAATATCCATCCGCTTTCACCCCCGCCAAATATATTAGTCACAATTTACATGGATAAAAGCACTTGAAAAGGAAAAAAAAAGTGTAAACACATGCATGCAAGCTTAACCTTCCGCCAACAACATATCAATGTTTAAACCTTCCGCCAACTAAGTACATGCTAAACCTTCTGCCTCCGCCGAACAACATGCTATGGTCACTTAAAGCAACATGCATCAGCCAAATAGCAGGGCGGCCTTTCGCCATCCGGATAGGGAGGAGAAGGTACGTGGTGGTTTGACTCGCGCAAAGCCCTTCTTTGTTTTGTCTTGGGTTTGCGGAAAAACAGATGTCCCTACGCGTCGGCATACCGATACATGACCGTGTTGGATGGCAAACTGCGTCCGGACAAAGCAGTTCGGACGCTTGCGGGAGGTGCCCTTCTTTGTTTTGTCTTGGGTTTGCGGGAAAACAGATGTCCATACGCGTCGGCATACCGATACATGACCGTGTTGGATGGCAAACTGCGTTTGGACAAAGCGGCTCGGACGCTTGCGGGAGGTGCCCTTCTTTGTTTTGTCTTGGGTTTGCGGGAAAACATATGTCCGTACGCGTCGGCATACCGATACATGACCGTGTTGGATGGCAAACTGCGTCCGGACAAAGCGGTTCGGACGCTTGCGGGAGGTTTGAGAGTCTGCTTTGGATATGCCCTAATAAATCTGGGACGCCCTTACCTGGCGATCGAGAGCTAGGGGGTTTGCCTCCGGGAGCTCCTATCCGCCGCTCGCTGCGGCAAACAGGCGCGGTTTCGCACAGCTGGTTGTCCAACTGGGCCGGCCCATGAATGTAACGACTGACAGCATGATGTAGCTAAACAAAATGTCGTTGTGGCGGGAATTCGAAACCAAGACCTCAGGCTATACCTGACGTCGTTCTACCAGTTGAACTAGCATTCTTCACTGAATATATTGCAGTGCCAAGCTTAAAGAACCAGCACAGATCCACATAATATCCTGAATTTCAAAATCAGTTTTTATTGAAAAAAACGAACGGGTCTGTGAACACAAACAAATTACGAATTTGCGAATAAAATTTTAAAACTGAAATATTTTTTAAAATATGGAACATTTTGTTTGAAACGGGAACATTTTTTGAAATTCCAAGACAAAATTTGAAAACACGAACATATTTTGAAAAATATGAAACCAATAACATTTTTTGAAATTGGTGAACAAAAAACTGAAACTGAACAATTTCGAAACTCCTGAAAAAATGAAAACGTGTACATTTTTGAAATTTCTGAACAATTTTCAAAAACAGGAATATGTTTTCAACTGCCCAAACAGTTTTTGAAAATTATGAACAAAAAATTGAAATTAAAAAATTTCGAACCTCCTGAAAAAAAGAAAATGTGCACATTTTTTAAATTTGTGAACAATTTTTGAAAATGGGAACATGTTTTGAACCACTCAAACATTTTCTGAAATTTGTGAACAAAAATTTGAAACTGAACAATTTTGAAACTAAAACATGAAACTGTTTGCATTTTTTGAAATTTATGAACAATTTATTTAAAATGGGAACATGTTTTGAACAACCCAAACATTTTTCTGAAATTTGTGAACAAAAATTTGAGACTGAACAATTTCGAAACTCCTGAAGAAAGGAAAATATGCACATTTTCTGAAATTTGCAAACAATTTTTCTAAAACAGGAACATTTTTTGAAACTAGAAGAATATTTTAAAAATGGAACATTTTCCGAATTTATGACCAAAATTTGAGCTCACGATTCGTTTTTTAAAAAATGAACATTTTTTTTTTGTTTTTGGAACACTTTTCAAAATATGAAAAAAGTGAAGAAAGAAAAAAGTAACTCGAAACAGGAAAGATAAACAAAAAAGAAACAGAAAAAAGGTAATAGAAAGAAGAAAAAGAAACATAAAAATGTCAAAAAGAAAAAGGAAAAAAACAAAACGGAAATTAAAAGGAAAACCGGTAAAAGAAAATAAACCGGTTCAGGGAACATTCTGGAAGGTTCCCAAAACCGGATGATAGTACAGGAACTGCGTATGCATAATGGGCCGGCCCATCGCCTCGCTCGGTCTCTTCGCCTGTGCGAAGAGAAATCCCTATTTGCCGCACTTTGCGGCAAATTGTCCCCGTTTTGCACAGGGGGAGGCGCACTAGCGAATCGACTGGGCCGGCCCATTTACACAGTTCGTTCGCTTCGCTTTGGAACTTTTTTTCTCCTGACTTTCAGGTTTATTGTTTTTTGTTTTTCCAGTTTTTTTTTCTTCTTTCCTGTTTTCATTTCCTCTTTTTGTTAGAATTTATTTGTTAATTTTTTCGAAAATTGATTTGAAATATCAAATATTCATCAGAATTCAAAATGTTGTCTCTCTTTTCTCGTTCGCATTTTTGAAAAATGTTTGGAATTTCAGGAAAAAGACGTGATTTCCGAATTTTTTGTTTGAGATTTTCAGAAAATGCTCAAAAAATTTAGAAAATTCCTGTTTTCAAGATTTTGTTCATCAATTCAAAAATGTCCCCGTTCTCAAAATGTGTTCACAAATTCAAAAATTTAGATAGTGTTCGGGAATTTCAAAACATGTTCCCAGTTTTCAAAATTGTTCACAAATTCAAAAAATTGCTCATGTTTTCAAGATTTGTTCACAAATTCAAGATGAATTCCGGGAATTAAAAAAGTTCACCTTTCAATTTTGTTCATTAATTTAAATAATGTTCAGGAATTTTACTTTCCAAATTGTTCACAAAATAATCATGTTTACAAGATATGTTCGTGAATTCAAAAAATTATCAGGGAATTTCAAGAAATATTCGCCTTTGAATATTTGTTCACAAATTTCAAAGAAAATTCAGGAATTTCACTTTCCAAATTGTTCAAAAAAAAAACAATCATGTTTCCAAAATGTGTTTGTGAAGTAAAAAATTGTTCAGGGAATTTCAAAAACTGTTCTCCTTTGAATTTTTGTTCACAAATTTCAAAAAATGTTGGGAATTTGACTTTCCAAATTGTTCACCAAAAGAATCATGTTTTTAAAATGTGTTCGTGAATACAAAAATTGTTCAGGGAATTTCAAAAAATGTTAGTCTTTGAATTTTTTTTCGCAAATTTCAAAAAATATTCGGGAATTTCACTTTCCAAATTGTTCACAAAGAAAAATCATGTGTTTCAAAATGTGCTCCTAAATTCAAAAATTGTTCAGGGAATTTCAATAAATGTTCACATTTCAATTATTGTTCACAAATTTGAAAAAATGTTCGGGAATTTCACTCTCCAAATTGTTCACAAAAAACAATCATGTTTTCAAAATATGTTCGAGAATACAAAAAATGTTCTTGGAATTTCAAAAAAATGTTCGTCTTTGATTTTTTGTTCACAAATTTCAAAAAATGTTCAGGAATTTCACTTTCCAAATTGTTGACAAAGAAAAATCATGTTTTCAAAATGTGTTCGTGAATTCAAAAATTGTTCAGGGAATTTCAATAAATGTTCACCGTTCAATTATTGTTCACAAATTTCAAAAAATGTTCTGGAATTTCACTCTCCAAATTGTTCACAAAAAACAATCATGTTTTCAAAATGTGTTCGAGAATACAAAAATTGTTCAGGGAATTTCAAAATATGTTCTCCTTTGAATTTTTGTTCACGAATTTCAAAAAATGTTCGGGAATTTCACTTTCCAAATTGTTCACCAAACGAATCATGTTTTCAAAATGTGTTTGTGAATACAAAAATTGTTCAGAGAATTTCAAAAAATGTGCGTCTTTGAATTTTTATTCACAAATTTAAAAAAATATTCGAGAATTTCACTTTCCAAATTGTTCACAAAGGAAAACCATGTTTTCAAAATGGGTTCATGAAATCAAAAATTGTTTAGGAAATTTCAATAAATGTTCGCCTTTCAATTATTGGTCACAAATTTCAAAAAATGTTCGGGAATTTCTCTCTTCAAATTGTTCACAAAAAAAAAATCATGTTTTCAAAATGTGTTCATGAATTCAAAAAACGTTCACCTTTGAATTTTTGTACACAAATTTTAGAAATGTTTGGGAATTTCACTTTCCAAATTGTTCACAAAAAAATCATGTTTTCAAAATGTGTTCGTGAATTCAAAAAATGTTCATGGGATTTAAAAAATGTTAGTAATGATGGTGGCTAGCGATGTTCGTCAGTACAAGAGGTTCAGAAAATGTGTTCGTGTTTATGGGAATTTTTTCTATGTGATGTTTTAAGTTTCGCCGCTGTTGTTTACCTATTTAAACACCACGCTGCAGTTATGACACGAGAACTCATGTGTCTAAGTGGCTAATGGATTGCATACTGCGTGTAACCAACCTTGAGGTGTCGTGTTCGAATCCCGGCGCGATCTCCTTCTTTTTCTGCCTTTTTTCACGTCAACACCCGTGCACTGGAAATGGGCCGTCCCAGCTGAGTCGCCCTGTGCGAACCGCCGAATGCTTGCCGCAACGAGCGGTAAATAGGAGGTCCCTGTGCGAAGGGCCGACAGTTTGACGCAGCGCGCGTCAAATAGGGTATTCCTTTGCCTCCAGCGAACGTTTTCGCCTAGTTAGCTCGCACCTCTTGTTTGGGCCAGAAGCCCATTTAAACCTTTTTTTTCGAAAAAATACAATCAAGAAAAAAACACACTAAATTGCCATGAACTAACTTATGGAAAAAATGTCAGGCTACTATGTAAAAAATGCCATCTCTCTAAATTTTATACAATATACAATGAATACCATAAAAAAAGTTGCATGAACTATAGAAATGAAAAATGCCATGCTAAAAACAGACATTCCTCAGGATAAAAATGCCATCTCTTAATAATAAAAATGCCATCTCTCAATAATAATAAATGCCATCTCTTAATTATAAAAAATGCCATATCTTAATAATAAAAATGCCATCTCTTAATAATAATAAAAAATTCCATCTCTTAATAATAATAAAATGCCATCTCTTAATAATAATAAAAAATTCCATCTCTTAATAATAATAAAATGTCATTTCTTAATAATAAAAAATGCCATCCCTTAATAATAAGAAATACCATTCCTTAATAATAAGATATCCCTTAATAATAAAAATGCCATCTCTTAATAATAAATAAATTTCCATCTATTAATAATAAAAATGCCATCTCTTGATATTAAAAATGCCATGTCTTAAAAATTTAAAATGCCATCTCTTACAAAATACAATCTGTTAATAATAATAAATGCCATCTCTTAAATATTAAAAATGCCATATCTTACTAACAAAAATGCCATCTCTTGATATGAAAAAAATGACATCTATCAAAAATAAAAAATTCCATCTCTTAAAAAAATGCCATCTATTGATATTAAAAACATGCCATCCAGTAAAAAAAATGCCATATCATATAAAAATGTCATCTCTTAATATACATAATATCATCTCTTAAATAAATAAAAATGCCATCCCTCAAAATATAATAATATAAAAAATAAAATGCCATCTCATAATATTAACATAATTCCATTTCTTAATATAAAAAATGCCATACCTTGAATAAATAAAAAGTCCATCTCTTATAATGAAAAATAAAAATTTCATTAACGTAGTTTAAAAGTTTGTAAACTACCATGTTGCTTTTTCTAGACAAAATGACATCTAGTGAACAAAATGCCATTTCTTAATATGAAAAATGCCACCTCTTAAAAAAAATAAAAGTGGCATGTCTCATAATAGAAAAATAAAAATGCCATTAACGTAGTTTAAAAGTTTGTGAATTACCATGTTTTTTTCCTAGAGAAAATGATATCTATCTATAGTGAGTAAATGGGAAAAAAACAAATGGACTAGGATTCGAACCCAGGTGACCCTAGGCGAATGGGTGCACTGCTAGCCAATGGGCTAGCTTTAGTACCTTTTGATATAGGAAAACACTTAAGGGAATCTCCAATGGTTGTAAAATAGTTGTTGGTAGACTTTGCCACATAGGATTTTTCGTGATGTGTCATAGAATAAATGAGGAAAAAGAGGAAGGTTGTATGTACATGAACTAACACCACTTGCACAAGCTCCAATGTAGAATGAGAGAACACCTTATTTATTATCTCACATCCTATTAGGCGAACTAGATACAACCTATTGTTGTTGTTATATGTTAAAGTGTTGGTTGATGACATGCAATATTTTACCAACAAGCTAACATACAAACTGTTGGAGATGCCCTAAGAAGTACCCATTGATTAATTTTGGGGCGTAAGCCACCTCTGCCGCTTGCCACACGTCCCTGTAGGCCCGCCCCATACTTATATATTCCTCCGCACGCGTGAGGCTCTCGTTTCTTTCCCTCTTTCTTCTTCCTTCCTTCAGCGATCGTCGCCGTTGCAAGCTGCTTCCGATGCTTTGAGATAGGGTGACCACCTGGGGCCCGAGGGAGCAGTCGCGGAGCTAGAGAAGAAATGATGGAGGGGCGAAAGGTAATTACATCAATCTTGAGGGGGCCAAAGACTATACTTTTTCTAATTAAGCACTCCCAAAAAAAATCCTTCAGATATTTTGTCAATGTTGGGGGGGCCATGGCCCCTGTAGACATACATGTAGCTCCGCCAGTGCGAGGGAGGCACGCAAGGGAGGCACGACCGCGATGTGCCCGGGCGCTGGCTTGGGTTATTGCACCTGCAGTGGTCGGTGGTCGCCATGGTTGGGAGAGTGGACGTTGCAAAGGATGACGCTGAAGCACCGCTGCAGCGGGGAGGGTGGCATCGACGCTGCAGTGGCCAGTGCAACACGACGGATGGTGCGACGAGTGCAACGATGCTGCAGTTGCCACCATTGTTGTACGACACGACGAATGCTCGTTGGCGTCCATCCGTGCTGTGATGCAGCGCTAGCCGATGTCTGTCGAGGCTTGTTGGAGATGGCCAGTGTTGTCGTTGACGACCAGTGCTTCGGCGCAACACTCGTTGGTGCTGCCGGCGCTTCTTTGCAACAGCATGCACGTCATTGCAGAAAAGCACCAGTGATGTTGCTCGGCAACTGCTAGTGCGCAATGCAATGCTCGTCGGTGTTGCCCACGCTGCTATGCAACACGTGTGTCGCTGCAGAGATGCATCAGTGATGTGATGGAGCGGCAGTGGTTGCTGTCGGTACTGCAGGAGCGAGGACGGTGCTCCAAAGCATAAATGGTGGGGTGGCATGGCTGCATAGTAGCATCCATGTCGGCACCCATTAATTAAACCTATTAAGCTACGCATGAAGGGTGGCCAACCAGCTATGCCACGTGTCGCAAGCTGGTTGGCCGCGGTAAGAAATCTTTTAGAATTTTGTTTAGATGAAGGTGTGGATTATTTTTTAAATATATTTTTTTTTCGACGGAGATGAGGACCTCTGGTAATTTTTTTCTTTTTTCATTTTTACTTTTCTTTAGATGAAGGTGATGATTTTTTTCAGAGAAGTTTTTTAGAAAAGCGGCGAAGACTCTATGAATTTTTCTAAATGAAAACGTGCGCACAACTTTCTCTCAAGCGGCGTCACAGGGTGGCGCCCCAACCACTAGTGATGTATAAAGTGGACATCATCGCTGCTGCTGAAGGGCGTGTCGTCGCTGCGACAGAAGGTATGCCACGTCTCGTCGCTGGATGTACTAGGCGAAAGGGAAGGAAGATGCATTGCACAATTTGACCAAACGGCTACCTGCGGTTGAATCAGACGGCTGACAAGGGGGCAGATCTTTCTCTAAGATCGGCCGGTTGTTTAGTAGCAGCCGCCTTGAACATATGGTTCGCTGGCGTTTCCCTTGTAGCGAATGGGTTTGCGAATCCGACGTGGCAAGGATTCTGCGCCAAGATTTGTGCAAACAAAATCGATGGGAGATGGAGGGGTCGCTGTGAAATCCCTCCTAGCTTACGGTCGCCAGTTATTTCCGTAAACTTTTGTGGTTCGTTTAATTATTATAGTGATCTTAAATCTGCATGATTGGTTTAATCAGAGTATGGATGATTAGTTTAATCCTGTCTAATATGATTAGTTTAACTAGTAAAGTGGCACGCTCGATGCACGGGCTAGAATTTTAGAAAGTTCAATAATGAGAATGTATTACTTGATTTGTGTAAAGAAAAATTAGGACGAAATGGGATGACACTTAGAAATAGTAGACTTTTGCAAAAATAATTTTGTCTTAGATGTGTTTAGTGCTACGAACTTCTTCCATTAAAAGTATGACATCACAGAGTAATGGAAAAAAATAACTCTGTTTAGGGAGTCGACAAACATGATCTTAGCATATCTTGGCCACCTTGTATTATGTAGAATTTTCTTGCCTTCCAAATCATCTTACTTGCACGGGCACAATATTTGAAGGATCCATCATCTCTTAATGTTCATAAGTCTATGTTAACGATATTTATAGTCTCTAAAATCCATTTGGATAGCCAATTAAAATAAAATCTTGAATAATATATGAACTTGTATATTGTACGTAAAAGGGCTATGGGGCATGCAAAACAAATAGTTGACTTTTTTCACAGAGAGCGTTTGTACTTTGGCTAATTGCCTTGTGTGTAAAGAGAAGATAGTTTCATTAGGAAACATTTCTATAGCTAAAATGCACATTTACCTGACATTAATGTTCGACATGTAACTAATTATAATAAAATCCTAAGTTCAACAGAACATCATTCTCCTAACCTTTCATTAAGTAGTATCGTAACAGAACAAAAGTTTCTTTTACAATAGTTCTCCAAGACGACCACGGTTTTGATCTAATGCTATAAAGATACATACCAAACATTCAGAAATTGAGGGTTTGTGTTAGGTTGACGAAGGATAATGGTGAATCTATTGATGTGCTTGGCCAGAAAATGCAGAAGCTCGTTTCTACACCGTGTTTTTGCTTGCTTCACAGCCGATTCGGCTAATCGGCTGATCCATGGTCTTGCTTCCTTATCATACCCATTTGTCTTGTGGTACCAATGGTTGGCGATTCCTGGTCCGGCGTATTAGGCCTCTAGGAGTATCTTGCTGAATACACTGATCAAGTGAGTGTGCTCTATGGCCTTTATTTTGTACCCTAGAATGTCAACCTGATGCCACGGATAAGCGTGCACCTATCAAACCACAAAGGTAATTGCACAATGTTACTATCCCTGCTTGTGTTTAACTACATCCCTGAAAATGTCTGAATTAAGAAGAACAATGTGACATTATGACGAATACGACAATTGAAAATTTTGTATATTATAAAATCAATCAAGAGTAAGATTGCAGCAGAATTAGTCATGGATTAACGATTAAACAAATTATTTGGTCTCAAATAAACACTACGCTCGTTCACAGGAGTCAAGGCTTAGGTATATGTGTGGAACATGTATGCAGTGTCAGTGCTTTTTTTTTTAGAACATAGACGTGAGGGACGTCCGGCTTTAAATTAATAAAGCCCACAACTTAGGCAGAGTATCACAACCACAAGACCAAGACACGGCGCCAGATGAGGCAAATAAGTTAAGGAAACGACCGCGAGGCAAGCGAATAGGTGCGGTACAAGGCTATATCAGCCAAAACAACGAGCACGCGGGCTCGGGAGGTGCGAGGACCAAAAGGGGCTGCCCATCCCTATGCGGCAGCCAACGGATCGGACGACGGGGCTCGGGACTCGGAGTAGACAGAGCGCAGACGACAGATAGCTTGGCGGTGGAGATCAGAGTCCTGTTGTCTTCCCAACGGAGCCCATTGCTGCAAGAACACGATGCATTTGAAGATAACGTCAGCGGGATGCGAGGGAAACACACCCTCAATAGTAAACCTGTTACGGATATTCCAAATAGCCCATAGCATAGCCGCCGCACAAGTCCACATGACCCTACGAGACGTGCCTTGAACCAGAGACAAGGAAGACACGAGCTCAGATCGGTAGCGTGGATCCCAATCCACTCCCGCGGCCGCACGGACCGCGCTCCAGGCAAAACGAGCCAAAGAGCACCGGAAGAAAGCGTGGTCAGCATTTTCCGGGACCCCGCACAGCGCACAGGGGCCGGAGGCGGGGCCATTGCGTTTAGCAAGGTTAATAGAGGTAGGAAGGCGATCTTGGCAAAGTTGCCAGAGGAAGACCTTGATCTTGAGGGGAATTTTAGCCTTCCAAAGCCCCGTGGCCGCCGACGGGATCTGGCCGCGGGAAAGCTCTCTTTATAGGGAGTTGACAGAGAATTTGCCAGAGCCCGAAAGCTTCCACGAGATCGTGTCCGCGGAATCCGACAAGCGGACGTCCGCAAGCAGAGCCCGAAGGCGATCCCAATCTGCCAACTCCGGCCCCGTTAGTTCGCGCCTGAAATTAATGCAGGGAGGGGAGGCGCTAAGAGCCGAAGCAACCCGTTGATCGGGCTCGACTGCTATGGAGTAGAGTTGGTGAAACTCCGACCATAAAGGCCGCTGGACAATCCAAAGATCAAGCCAGAAACGCGTGGAGCGCCCATTGTTAACCCCAAACTTTGCACCCCTGGAAAAGAAGGGTTTGAGGGATTGGATGGAGTTCCAAAAAGGTGACCCTCGAGAAGCCGCGTCAAAGAAGTTCCCATGCGGGAAATATTTCACACGGAGGAGGTCGATCCAAAGGCCTGTCTCTCCCTGAGACATTCTCCAGATCCACTTGCACATTAGTGCGATGTTCATCAACTTGGAATTGATGATCCCAAGGCCCCCCTGGGCTTTAGGACGGCACACGGCCTGCCACTTAACCATATGGTATTTCCGTTTCGGTCCTGCTCCTTCCCAAAAGAAATGGGACCGCGGGGTATCAAACTTAGAGTGTATCCCATCCGCCAGCAAGAACAAACCCATGGCAAACATGGGAAGAGAAGAGAGGCTGGAGTTGGTTGGGATAAGTCTTGCCCCTGAAGACATAAAACGACCCCTCCACGGGCAAACCCTGTCCGCAACCTTGGAGGAGAGAGGTTCCCAATCGGCGATAGAACACTTCTTCGCCTCAATGGGGAGACCGAGGTAGGTGAACAGGAACTGACCAAGTTTGCGGTTAAGCAAGTTGGCGACCCGCTGACTTTCGGTCGTGTCCATCCCTATGGACACCACTTCACTTTTGTGGAAGTTTATTTTAAGCCCCGACATGAGTTCAAAACACATCAGTATTGCCTTGACTGAAGCGATACTGTGTGTATCGGGCTCGAATAGGAGAAGTGTGTCGTCTGCATATTACAAGTGAGACACTCCCCCCGGGATCAGATTGTCCACCACTCCCCTGATGTGGCCGGCCAAACGAGCTCTGTCGAGCATGGCGCCTAAGGCGTCCGCCACAAAGTTAAATAACAACGGCGAGGCTGGGTCCCCTTGACGCAGCCCGCGCTTGTTGCGGAAGAAGGTCCCTACTTCTCCATTCACCGCAATCGCCGTTTGGCCTCTCGAGACCAACTACATCATGCGATGAACCCAAACCGACGAGAATCCTCGATCCAGGAGGACTTGTCGGAGAAACTCCCAGTTCACACGGTCGTACGCCTTCTCAAAATCAAGTTTGAGGAGAATCGCGAGCTGTCGAGCACATTTTAGGGAGTGGACTATTTCTTAGAGGACCAACGGCCCCTCCAAGATGTTACGGCCACGAATGAAAGCCGACTGGTTCCTACTAATAATGCGATGAGCTATCGGAGACAAGCAAGTCGAACAAGCCTTAGCACAAATTTTAAATGGAACATTAATCAAAGCGATAGGGCAGAAAAGCCTAATATGATATGCGTCCGGGACCTTGGGGATCAGAGAGAGAACCCCAAAGTTCAGGCGAGAGATATCTGCCGTACCCCGCATAAAACCATTGCAAACGTCAAAAATAGGACTGTCGGTGTCAAAACCGGTGGATCTCGGGTAGGTGGTCCCAAGCAGTGCGTCTTAGGATCAATGGTAACAGGAGGCAAGGGACACAATGTTTACCCAGGTTCGGGCCCTCTCGATGGAGGTAAAACCCTACTCCTGCTTGATTAATATTGATGATATGAGTAGTACAAGAGTTGATCTACCACGAGATCAGAGAGGCTAAACCCTAGAAGCTAGCCTATGGTATGATTGTTGTTGCATATGTCTATCGACTAGCCTGGCCCCGGTTTATATAATGCACCAGAGGCCAAGGATAACAAGAGTCCTAGCCGAATACGCTGGTGGGGGAGGAGTCCTTGTCTTGATCGCCAAGTCTTGTGGACTCTTCCTTGTATGCGGCAGCTGTCCGGACTGGCCCATGAGTATATGGCCATGGGGGTCCTCGGCCCAATCCAACTGATCGGGAGATGACGCGTTGAGTACCCCCTAGTCCAGGACACCGTCAGTAGCCCCCTGAATCGGTCTTCAAGTTAGGGACGCTCCTCGATTCTTCCGAACTGTTCTTCATCTTCGGTTGCCGCTCTTGAAAACTGGTTCAACAAATCTTCTCATCTTCTATCTTGAGGATCGCCGAAATGCATTCGACGAGTTTACATGTCGGGTATCTGAGGAGCCCCTTTAAGTTTCCGGCCTTTATCAATGCCTTGTTATTTTTATGCCACACCTCGGGTTCGGAGTTGTTCCCGGGAGGCAGTGTCCTCTTGCGTCCGAGCTCTAATGCCGGACTGCATTCAAATTATCTTTTGTAGCCGAGCACCAATTCCGGACTGCTTCCCGGCTCTAACACCGGAATGTATCCGAGCTCTAACACCGGACTATGTATCCGAGCTCCAACGCCGGACTGTATCCGAGCTCCAGCGCCGGACTATGTATCCGAGCTCCAACGCCGGACTATATCCGAGGTGTCGTAAATCACCTTGGTTCAAAGAAGTTTGAAGGAGTTTATCCGAGCTTAATGCCGGAAATGCCCTCTATGGAGCCAGCCACTAGCGCCCGAGCTTTATGCCGGACTGCTTCCGAGGTGGTGCACCTCCCCGAATGTGGGCCGATTTTTATCAATATTTTTGATTGGTGCAATTTATTCTCTGCCGAGATACATAGCCAGTAGCCCTCAAGGTGGGTATCGGTCTAAAACCCGAGATGCACATGAAGGATGACATAAGACCGCTGATCCCCGTAGCCACTGAGACTCAGGTTGATTTGCAAAATCAGTCTGAGGATCAAGTCCTAGCTCGGCAGAATACTTCGGGACACAAAAAGCGGCGTGCTCAGTCCTCGAGACTCAGGTTGGGTGCGGCCGACCAACCTGAGGATCAAAATCTCCTCGGAAACTGTATTGCACTTAAAATTTTCTGCATAGAACAGGCAATGCAGTAGCCCCCGAGACACTGGTCGGGTGGCAACACCAGATCAGGGGATCGATGTGCCCCTTTAATATTTGTAAATAATAAGCCCGAAGCCCAGTAGCCCCCGAGCCTTAATGCGGGCACGGGAGGCCGAATTAAGGATCGATATCCATAGTAAAATCACAAATTATGTGTAATGACTCTATGTATCCAAGTACTTTACGTCATTAATGCTCGGATCCGCATTGTACAAAACTTTGTTGACCGACCATCGGCTTCCACCTCCTCGGCCAATAGCCGAGGAGTGTTTGTCCTACTTTATAAAGCCTTTATGAGGGCAAAGATTTACAACAAACAAGGCAATCTGGCCATACGGTTTTATAAACAAAGGTACGCGGAGAGACATGTTATATTACTGTTTAACAGAAGAAATGTCTTCCAAAGAAAATAGTCCCGCTATCGGTTCCTTTCTTTGGGTTGTCATGCTAAGCATGATCATGAAACCTCAGCTCCAATGTAAGAGCAAAATATCGAGGATTTAGTTTGGGAGGCCAGTTAATAGCCCCCGGTAGTGTTCGGCGACAGTCGAGGTCAAGCCGTAAACACTTCGGCCATTGTTATGAATGGCCCGTCGTTTAACGCCGTCATCGGATCGCCGACCAGTTTACGCTTATTGTGACAGTCAGTTTTCGGCTTTCTCCACTGAGGTGCTTAACCATGTGAGCTGGAAGCACAATCGCAGTGGTTCTCCCTTTGCACACCTAGCCGAACAAAGCGGAACATAGGAGGCAAGCGCAGGAGCCGGGCAACCCAACTATTGACCGAAGACACAATTCGAAACCGATGCATATATAGCAATATCCGAGAATGTTTTTGCCGAATCTCTAAAGGTGTCCGGCGTTGCACTGCGAGACTTGTGCTGAAAACACACAAATAGTTTAAAAGTGCCATGGGCTCGAAAAGCCAAAAAACTTATTCAAAAGGTTAATGTCCGAACTAGATCAAGTGTTCGGTGCCAATCCGAAAATTGGACTTTAGAAAAAAAAGGTGCTTCTGCCGTGCTTTAACATGACACATCCTATCTCAAAACTTCAAGCGGGTCAGCCTACGGCTTCAACCTCCTATCCCGAAGGCGGAGTACTTCTTACTAGGCCAGTTTAGCAAACTAAACTCTAGCGGCTTTGAGAGAGAAATTAGGCTCCCCGGCTAGTGACCGCACACTTGTGTCGAAAAAAGGAGTGATAAATAATAATAAAAACTTTGCAACGACTAAGAAGAAAAACACTTATCATAAAACGGCTCATATAAATTTAAGAGCCCCCAAGTGACTTGGGTAAAAGAATGATTGCATGTACCGAAGTACTTATATCATATCTATGTTCAACCGAACTTTAAACGCGTCTTAACCGACCGTCGGCTTCTCCCTCTTCGGTCAAGGACCGAAAAGTGTTATGTACTCCATCTGTCGAGAATATCGACGGTGTTTCCAATAACCAGGCAATCAGGCCATAAGGCTGTAACAGACAAAGCGCGCTCAGGGAACTTATGCTATATTACTGCGAAGAGTAAGAAGCATCTTCGAAGAAAATAGTACCCCCACCGATACCTTTCTTCGGTGCTCATTGTTATTATGAGACTTGTGCAATAGATTTTTTGTACTCATGAGTTCCGTTGTGTGCCGACCATGATTGAAAACAATAAGAGCGCTAGCTTTCGGCTTCACCCAGTCTGAGGTCCGGCTCGGGTGACCCGATCGTGACAATCGCAGAGGTGCTCCCTTTACTCCCTAGCCGAACAATCGGGAACGTAGGGGTAAGCACAGGAGCCAGGCAACCCAGCTTGCAAATCGCTTAAGTCAATATGGTGCATATTGTGGCGTAATACACGAACAAGGAACGAAGCCGTACAAGTATAACCATATGCAAGAGGAAAAAGCTTCATGAAGGAAGCCCCCAAGTAAACGGGGTATTTGAATTTGCGCGTCACAAACAAAGTTTGGACAAGGAAATTTTTACAAGCAACTTTTTTCCAAAAAAGTATAATGCTTGGCCGAGCCGAACACAAGTTAAAAATTTAAAACTTTGAGCATGAAGACAACTTAGCTGGTTAATGTGTTCGGTATTGATGACGCGGTCCGAGCTTGATGCGGGACAAGGTTCCATCCCCGAGCCGGTCCCGAGGTGGCGGAGCAAAGAGCTCGGCACTCCGAAGTGGTGACATAGCACGGTCAATGCAGGACGGCAGGGTGATGCCGAAGTCCCCGGCATGGGGTAATGAAGTGTTGACGAAGCCCCCCGTCCAGCCGAGGTGACGCCAAAGGATATAGTCCGGCTGGATCATTTTCCTGTGCACAAAAAATAGTGCAAACCGGAGATAATAGTAATAATAATAAAATAAAAAAATCGTTGCATAACAAATAATTTATGCAAAGTGAGTAATAAAAGAAATATGGCCTGGCGCCGAAGTCAATGTCGATGCAGGGCGGCGGCGTGATGCGGTAAAGGCATGGCAAGGCCTGAATTCACAGGTCGGTTCGAGTTCCGGATGCGGCGTTCGCCGGACTATGTACGGAAACTGACCGAACCACCATGCGACCGTCGTTAATGCGGCCACCATTTGATAGACCTGCGTACATATGACGGACAAACCAGAGTAATAATTCATTGGGAAAAATGAACCCTAACAAGCAAAAAATACTAGGATTAATAGCACCTGGCTTATTTGTTGTAGCAATCCGAAGAAAGGTGATTCCCAAAATTGGGACTCGATCCGCACACCTATCGCCTGATGGGCGATAAAGCAACGGCATGGCGATGCTGGCAAAGGTTGGCTCGCCGAGGCGACGCCGAAGTCTCCGGAGTAGGTTGATGAAGAGATGATGAAGCCCCCGGTCCAGCGATGCAGGTCGTGACGTGGTCGATGCCGGCTTGATGAAGTGACCGTGTGGCGATGCAGGTGTGCCCGCTCCGTGTAATCCGTGGGGCGGCGATGTTGGTGACGATTTATCCTTCGCGATGCCGAACTATTGTTCGGCTGGCCGAGATGATGATCCGAAGAAATTGAGCTCGGCTCAACAAAGCGACGACGTGTCTAACGCAGGTCGGCCGCCGTGGAGTGATGTTGTCGGGCTGGTTTGACACCGGCGCGACGGTGAAGTTCGTATTGCAAGAATACTTTTAATACTACTGGGATGTGTTTGAGAATAAAACACAACACCCCATACGAAAACTTCCTTCAAAAAGGATGTCCGAGATCCCGTTCATAAAGAAGATGAATTCGGGTCGGATTCGTTCTCGCGCAGAAAACAGATCCAAAAAGTGATGCACTAATCGGAAGTTTCCCGGAGTTTGGACGGTCGGATCGAGCTGAATTTTTGGCAGGTGGTAGATATGGGAATTCCGCAGCAAATCAACGGTTGGATCCTCCAAAGGACATCCGAGCTAGATGCTGGATACCACGCCCTAAACTCGTCCGGATTCTCGTCCAGATTCAACAGGGCTCCGGTATATCGGAGATTGCCGGAGATTCCTCCATCGGAACTCGACGAAATTTTTGCAGGGTTGTTGTAGACTTAATTCCGCATAATTCCACCGAAGTAATCGTTTAAGCGACACTCGAGGAGGCGGTGGCGGCGGATACAAGTTTGCTGTCCAGAAAAACAGCACGGTCGCCTGAGGGCAATGTTGACGTTGAGCCCCCGAGCTCCATGGATGACTCCTCCATGATCTTGATAGAGATCGGAGTTGGTGTTGATGAAGGCCTTCATCCGAACATGACGATCGGAGGTAGGGCGCAGTCCTCGGTCAAGCCAAGGTGACCAGTCGAGCTGGTGACGAAGAAGCCGACGTCGCAGTTGACCTGCAGTCGAGCCATTGATCCTTTCGCCGATCACACAGCGGAACTCTCAATGAAAGCACCAATGTCGGTGTCAAAACCGGCGGATCTCGGGTAGGGGGTCCCAAGCAGTGCGTCTTAGGATCAATGGTAACAGGAGGCAAGGGACACAATGTTTACACAGATTCGGGCCCTCTCGATGGAGGTAAAACCCTACTCCTGCTTGATTAATATTGATGATACGAGTAGTACAAGAGTTGATCTACCATGAGATCAGAGAGGCTAAACCCTAGAAGCTAGCCTATGGTATGATTATTGTTGCATATGTCTATCGACTAGCCTGGCCCCGGTTTATATAATGCACCAGAGGCCTAGGATAACAAGAGTCCTAGCCGAATACGCCGGTGGGGGAGGAGTCCTTGTCTTGATCGCCAAGTCTTGTGGATTCTTCCTTGTATGCGGCAGCTGTCCGGACTGGCCCATGAGTATACGGCCATGGGGGTCCTCGACCCAATCCAACTGATCGGGAGACGACGCGTTGAGTACCCCCTAGTCCAGGACACCGTCAAGGACCTTTAAGCACTTGCCAAAACCGCTTAAACATCGCCACCGGCCACCCATCCGGCCCGGGCGTAGTATCGGATTTCATACCCAGCGTTGCCTTGTCAATCTCCTCAGGGAGGAAGGCCAATCCCAGGCCCTCATTTTCCTTGTCCGTGACCCGCAACGCAGGGTCCCACACATCCGCCCTAAGCCGAGCCTGGGATTCCTCCCTGTAACCCATAAGTTGGATGTAAAACTCATAAATGTGCCGGACGATATCCTGTTGCCGCAATAGGAGCCCCTGCTCCGATTGTAGTCTCAGGATGGCGCACTTACGACGTCTGCCATTAGCGTAAGCGTGGAAATACTTAGTATTCGCGTCGCCCTTGAGCGTCCACTTAATACCACCACGCCTGCGCCAGTACTCCTCCTCGGCTCTAAGGAGGGACTCGACTTGGGCTTCAAGCGCGTAGCGCTGAGCCTAGTCATGCTCGGAGATGACCTGCACGTCCGCCGCTGCGTCCAACTGGGCGAGCTCCTCGGTCAGGCGCGATCGTAATAGCTTATCCTCACGTCCATGGTTAGCTCCCCACCCTTTGAGAGCCGCACACAAACCCGCCCCAGCAGCAATCCAGAACTCCATCGGCCCGCGCGCACGCCCGACCCGGGCGACGCAATTCTCCCATTTCGAAAGGAAGATTTGCTCAAAGTCTGGAGACTCAAGCTACGCGGTTTCAAAGAAAAAGCGCGGGCTGCGTTTTAACCTTTCCTCCCCCGAGGAAAGAATGAGGGGGACGTGGACCGACCCAATCCTTGTTCCGCCGTGCAAAGAGCACAAGGGAAACAACACCTCCCACTCCGAGGACATGAAAACCCTGTCCAAGACCGACTGCACCAGCGTTAGCTGTTTGTTGGTCCAGGTGTATCGAGCCCCCACGCGAGCCACTTCCCTAAGGGCCATGTATGCGATTGCATTATTAAATATGGACACCCTTGTCCAGTTAATAATACCGTTATTTTTATCCGCTCCCGAACGGATCAAGTTGAAATCCCCGCCGACGAGCAGAGGAAGGTTGCGCGCGCTCGAAGACATTACCTTTGTCTGGAGTTCTCCCAAGAACTCGAGCGAAAGCGAGTGATCGGCCGGGCCATACACGACGATCACCTCCCATCAGTATTGTTACGGCCACGAATGAAAGCCGACTGGTTCCTACTAATAATGCGATGAGCTATCGGAGACAAGCGAGTCGAACAAGCCTTAGCACAAATTTTAAACGGAACATTAATCAAAGCGATAAGGCGGAAAAGCCTAATATGATCCGCGCCCGGGACCTTGGGGATCAAAGAGAGAACCCCAAAGTTCAGGTGAGAGATATCTACCGTACCCCGCATAAAACCATTGCAAACGTCAAAAATAGGACCTTTAAGCACTTGCCAAAACCGCTTAAACATCGCCACCGGCCACCCATCTGCGCTCAGTAGTGATATACTCCCATCATTGCTTGTTTAAACAGTCGTTTCTCTACACTCGTGTGGAACATATATGGGCTCCTTATTAGTGTTTAAGTTTGATGCTGGAGGGATCTGGAAGAGGAGAAGCATGCTTACATGCAACCTCTTTTGGCACTACCCCATAGGCATATGTAGTACTACCAGTAAGATGACGAAGCAAGCTAGATTTAATTCCTTCGTGATGAAATCCTGCACCAAGTTAACACAACCTATAATGATCAATTAGCACATACACATGTTTCAAAAAAATTCAAAAAAAAATTCCTACGCACACACAAGATCATGGTGATGCATAGCAACGAGACGGGAGAGTGTGTCCACGTACCCTCGTAGACCGAAAGCGGAAGCGTTAGAACAATGCGGTTGATGTAGTGGTACGTCTTCATGGCCCGACCGATCAAGCACCGAAACTACGGCACCTCCGAGTTCTAGCACATGTTCAGCTCGATGACGTCCCTCGAACTCCGATCCAACCGAGTGTCGAGGGAGAGTTCCGTCAGCACGACGGCGTGGTGACGATCTTGATGTTCTACCGTCGCAGGGCTTCGCCTAAGCACCGCTATGATATTATCGAGGTGGACTATGGTGGAGGGGGCACTGCACACGGCTAAGAGATCCAAGCGATCAATTGTTGTTGTGCCTAGAGGTGCCCCCTGCCCCGTATATAAAGGATCAAGGGTGAGGGGGCAGCCAGCCAGGAGTCCTACCCCCATTGGGAGTAGGATCCCCCCCTTCCAAGTAGTAGGAGTAGGAGTCAAGGAAAGGGGGAAGAGAAGAGAAGGAAGGAGGGGGCGCAGCCCCTCCCCCTAGTCCAATTCGGACTAGGCCTTGGGGGGGGGGGGGGCGCCCAGCCTCTCCTCTCTCTTTCTCCTAAAGCCCAATAAGGTCCATATACTCCCCGACGAATTCCCGTAACTCTCCGATACTCCGAAAAATACCCGAATCACTCAGAACCTTTCTGAACTCCGAATATAGTCGTCCAATATATCAATCTTTACATCTCGACCATTTCGAGACTCCTCGTCATGTCCCCGATCTCATACGGGACTCCGAACTCCTTCGGTACATCAAAACTTATAAACTCATAATATAACTGTCATCGAAACCTTAAGCGTGCGGACCCTACGGGTTCGAGAACAATGTAGACATGACCGAGACACGTCTCCGGTCAATAACCAATAGCGGAACCTGGATGCTCATATTGGTTCCCACATATTCTACGAAGATCTTTATCGGTCAGACCGCATAACAACATACGTTGTTCCCTTTGTCATCGGTATGTTACTTGCCCGAGATTCGATCGTGGTATCTCAATACCTAGTTTAATCTCGTTACCGGCAAGTCTCTTTACTCGTTCCGTAATACATCATCCCGCAACTAACTCATTAGTTGCAATGCTTGCAAGGCTTAAGTGATGTGTATTACCGAGAGGGCCCAGAGATACCTCTCTGACAATCGGAGTGACAAATCCTAATCTCGAAATACGCCAACCCAACATGTACCTTCGGAGACACCTGTAGAGCACCTTTATAATCAACCAGTTACGTTGTGACGTTTGGTAGCACACAGAGTGTTCCTCCGTAAACGGGAGTTGCATAATCTCATAGCCATAGGAACATGTATAAGTCATGAAGAAAGCAACATCAACATACTAAACGATCGTGTGCTAAGCTAACGGAATGGGTCAAGTCAATCACATCATTCTCCTAATGATGTGACCCCGTTAATCAAATGACAACTCATGTCTATGGCTAGGAAACGTAACCATCTTTGATTCAACGAGCTAGTCAAGTAGAAGCATACTAGTGACACTATGTTTGTCTATGTATTCACACATGTATTATGTTTCCGGTTAATACAATTCTAGCATGAATAATAAACATTTATCATAAAATAAGGAAATAAATAATAACTTTATTATTGCCTCTAGGGCATATTTCCTTCAGCCTGCTCTCCCGTCAACCAACGCAGTGAACGGGACGGAGTCGCCGGCGGCAGCAGCAGCAAAGGAACGACGTGGGCGTGGAGGCGGAGATGCGTTCTATTTCGCGGCGGCTAGGGTTGGCAGCGCCCCACATATATATGTGCGGTCGCGCGTGGAGAGACGCGGGCTGCGTGGCGTGGTGTGGCGTGGTGAGGCGCGCGGAGGAGGAGGAGTGCGCGAGGGCTTCTTCTCTTCTCAAGCTCCAATAGCATGTGGGAGAGAATCCCTTATAAACCACTCCAACTCTTTTTTCACTAGCATGGTGAGACTAAACTTCCCACCACCTTGTCATGCCACCTATATGGGCCCTTAGAGATTAAATCTGAAATTATCAGATGGGCTCTAGGCCCGTCTCATATTTCAACAATTCATACTTATAAAAACACCTCACAACCTTCTGCTCACAAATGGAAGAGGTATACTCAGTGAAGATACGAGCCCACAGCTCAGAAACAAAACCAAAAAAGATACAAGCCCACTGGTGACTCGTGAGCAAATCACTCATGTATTTTGTACTTGTACTATGGCAGTAGTCGTTCAAAGAGGCAGCTACTCTTCCTGATCCAGGAGCTTGAGCAGCACGGGGAGCCCGCACTTGGGCTGCAGCGTCAGGAACTCGGCCGGCGCGTGCACGTATTCCGGCGCGACCTCGAACTCGAACCGGCGCAGGATTTCGGCGAGCGTCGCCTTGGCCTCCAGCATCGCGAAGTCCTGCCCGATGCACGACCGCGGGCCGGCGGAGAAGGCGAGCATCGCGCTCGGGTGCTTCGCGGCTCTGCCCACGCCGTTCTGAAACCGGTCCGGCTTGAACTTGCCGGCTTCCGCGCCCCACACCTCCTCGTCCCGGTGCATGATCGCCATCGGTATCATGGTAGTCGTTCCCCTGGGGATCTTCACGCCGCCGAGTTCGGTGTCCGCCGTTGTCTCCCTCGCTATCATGATCACAGCGCCGTAGAGCCTCAGCGTCTCGTAAAGCACCATCGTCGTCTGCCATCATCGATCACAGGTGAAGTGCGTGTCACTTGTCGTTGTGGAGTGTGCATTAAGTGGGTCAGAATGATGGGATAGGCTTGAGCTTGTTGAGCGCATTACCAGCTTGAGCTTGTTGAGCGCGTCGCCGTGCAGCGGCGTGCCCGTGCCGCCGCACTCCCGGAGTACCTCCTCCCTGAGCTTCTGCTGCCACTCGGGGTGCGTGCCGAGGAGGAAGATGGCCCAGGTGAGGAGGTGCGAGGTTGTGTCGTGCCCGGCGAAGAAGAAGGTCTTGCACTCGTCGATGATCTCGTCCATGCTAATGGCGGCCGCCTTCTGGCCGCCGGCGCCGACCGACGCGTTGGCCTCGAGCATCAGGCCAAGCAAGTCGTTGCCGTAGCCTTTGGCCTCCTTAGCGGCGGCCTGCCGCTCGCGGATGATCGCCATGAGCGTGCCGCGCACCTTGCCCGTGAGCTGCCGCCGTCGCAGGTTGGTCTTGGTGGGGAGGTTCTCGAGGCCCGGGACACGGACGTTGTTCATGGTGGAGAAGGCGATGTACTGGAGCTCCCGCTGCGCCACGAACACCTCCTTCCCCTCCCTGTAGCTGCTCCCGAACGCCGTGTGCGAGATCACGTCGGCGGTCAGCTCCACGAACTGCTGGCCGACGTCGTCCACCCTCGCCACGCCGCCGTCGCTCGCCTCGGCGAGCGCCTCCCACGGCCGGACCATGTCCCCCGCGCACTCCGCCATCGTCCTGGTCATCATCTTGAGCTTGTCCATGGTGAACGCCGGGTGCACGATGCGGCGGTGGCGCGCCCAGTCGTCGCCGTCGGAGAAGACGAGGCCCTTGCCCAGCAGGGCCAGGAAGTTGGGCCCCGGGTTGGGCTTGGCGTACAGCCCGGTCTTGTTGGACAGGATCTGCTTCACCATGTCGTGGTCGCCGACGCAGAGCGACGGCGTATACCCCGACCACGAGAGGAAAATCTTACCGTAGGACGCCACCCACGCCTTGTACTGCGGCATCACCCGCGCGATGATGTCGTGGGAGCCGAGGTCGAGCACGTCGTCGGCCGTCGCCGCGCGCATCGCCATGACCTCCTCGTTGTTGCCGACGAAGAACCGGTACGCCGGCCCGCGGATCCCCTGCCGCCGGAAGGCCCTCGCTACGGCGTAGGGGCGCCACACCAGGTGCACCGCAGCCTTCCACAGCGTGGTTGCCAGCACCACGGCGAGCGAAGCCAGGACCAGCCCTGCAGCGGGCGCCATAGCCAGAGCCACCATGGCGTGCGACAATCGATCGGTGCAGCTCAGCTCTTGAAAATGGTTGATTTGCAATGGTTGATTTGCTGATGATTGTGTCCATGCGCGCACGTATATATATATAATAAGTACGTATGATGTTGCTGCACTGGTCGATTGGGGGCTTGCGTTTGTAGGTTTCGGGGGCGGCCGGCGATCTCGCATAGGCAGTTAGCATGGTTGTCGCCGATGACTGCGATCGGTTGTGCAACCCGGCATGGTTGTCTGTTTGCTAGATCATGGTGCGGTGTTTAGTGACGAATTGGCGCCGTTTGGCAACGTTCTTGCAGGGGTTTCATGAGCTCATGGATGATGTGTAGACTTGTGTAAATGAAAAAACAGGGAATAAATTCCGTAGCGCAAGCCACAAACTAATAAAGTACCGATTGCTTAGGCACGAGGGTCCATGCAGGAAAGCTCGAAGAGCATCTCCAACAGCCGCGCTATATAAGCGCCGCGCTGGAAAATTTGTTTTTTTTGCACGCAACCTCCCCGGGAGCTCCAGCGGAGGCGCTAAAATCGCACGCGCGGCATAAGTAGTTCAGCGCGCCGGCCGAAACGGCATCATGCGTCGTTTATTTGCTGCGCCCGCTCCCACGCCCTGCACACTCGAGCTCCCGCGCCGCACCTCCGAGCCTCTTTCGCCCCGCACGCGTCACCGCCGGCGAATTCACCCGATGGACGGACGCGCCGACATCCCCCTCACCCCTTCCTACACACACGACCCCTCCGCCGCCGCCGCAAACCCTAGCGCGGGGAGCTTTGGCTACACCTCCGCCAGTGCTCCTCCAAGCACCGGCATCGCGCGCGGCCTTTTCATGCCGCCACGGACGACCTCGACGGCGGATGGCGTCGTGCCGGCGCCCGCCGTGAAGCCACGTGCCCCCCTCTCGAAGATCCCAAATGCGGCACGGGCGAAGACGGGCAAGGTGTCCGCAAAGAAGAACAAGGCGGCGGACGGCTCCTCTAGGCGACCGAAGAAGAAGCTTTGCAGGGCGTGTGACAGACGCGGCGGCGACCGAAGCACCGGCGAGCTCACTTGTTGAGCCGACGGCCGACGCACGCAAGGTGTTCGATGAAATTCCCACAAGGTAAAATTCCACCCACTTTTTTTTAATGCATACATATGGATAGCTTATTTGCTTTGTTATATATACTTTGTAGTTTCAATGATGAGGCATGTATGTCAACTATGGGTGTTGGTTCCAACAATTCTCATTAGTCTCAAACCAATGAGATGCATTTCGACGATCATGAATTTGAGGTGGACGAGGATGGTGAGGGCATTGTCGATGCACCGAAAGGAAGAGGGGGCAACTACACCATGGACGAAGACATCTTGCTATGCAATACTTGGTTGCAAGTGTTGTGGGATCCCACCGTTCGAGGGGATCAAAGTAGAGATGCATATTGGCTCCGGATGAAGGAGGACTTTGATCTACACAACAAAAGTGGAATCGACCGCTCTGGAAGATCTCTTCGCTCCCGATGGTCAACAATCGACCGAGATTGTCAAAGGTGGGCGGCCGCACTTAAGGCGGTTGACACGTTGAACCCAAGTGGCACTAATGATAGAGATGGGGTAAGTGCCATTTCTTTCATGATTCTTCCATGTTCATCATGCTTCTTCTTGGTGTTTCAAGTGCTAACTTGTTCTTTTGTTTGTAGCTCACTATTGCACAAAACTTATTCCAAGGATAGGAGAAGAAGACCAAGAAAGGGAAGATCAAGAAAGGGAGACCATTTACCTTGCCTCATTGCTATGAAGAATTGAAGGATGAAGAGAAATGGAAGCCCCGTGATGGTGTCGATGATGAGGAGAGCAATAACGCAAGCGAACTATTGATTTGGATGATGATGATGAGGAGGCATCAAGTGATGACGGCAAGAGAAGCCCTACACCAAACTTGGTTTCATACTCCAAGCCAAAAAGATCGGATGGATGCAAGAAAGACGGAAAAGAAAAGAAGAAGAGAAAAGGAGATGACGAGCTAATGATGTGGAAGCTATTGTGAACGCAAGAAAGGAAGCAAACGAAGTGAGGAAGATGGCAAGGAACCAAGATGCCACGGCCGAGGAGAGGAGAGTGGCGGCCGAGGAGAGGAAGGTGGCATTGTAGGAGAATAAATTGGCCATGGGGGATCGAACTAGATTGTTGGAATGGGAGAAGTACTTGTTCTTCATGGACACATCTACCCTCGATGAGAAGCCAAAGGAGTACATCAATCTTGCCTGTGAAGAAGTCCTTGTCCAAAAAAGAGCCATGGTTGGCATGGGCAGCATGGGTGGCATCGGTGGCATGGGCGGCATCGGTGGCTTCGGAGCTACCATGGGCGGCATGGGAGGCATCAGTGGCTTGAGAGCTACCATGGGGGCCATGGGAGGCATGGGTGGCTTCGGACCTACCATGGGAGGCATGAGTTTTGCGTCTCTCGTGGCAGGCATGGGAGACACCTCCGGGTGACTGATAACCCACAAATGTAGGGGATCGCAACAACTTTCGAGGGTAAAGTACAACCCAAATTTATTGATTCGACACAAGGGGAGCCAAAGAATATTCTTGAGTATTAGCAGTTGAGTTGGCAATTCAACCACACCTGGATAAATTAGTATCTGCAGAAAAGTATTTAGTAGCAAAGTAGTATGATAATAAAATTAACGGTGGCAAAAGTAAAGATAATAGTTTTTGGGTTTTTGTAATAATTGTAATAGTAGCAATGGAAAAGTAAATAAGCGAAGAACAATATGTGAAAAGCTCGTAGGCAATGAATCGGTGATGGATAATTATGCCGAATGCGATTCCTCATGTAATAGCTATAACATAGGGTGACACAGAACTAGCTCCAGTTCATCAATGTAATGTAGGCATGTATTCCATAAATAGTCATACATGTTTATGGAAAAGAACTTGCATGACATCTTTTGTCCTACCCTCCCGTGGCAGCGGGGTCCTAGTGAAAACTAAGGGATATTAAGGCCTCCTTTTAATAGAGAACCGGAACAAAGCATTAGCACATAGTGAATACATGCACTCCTCAAACAACGGTCATCACCGAGAAGTATCCCGATTATTGTCACTTCGGGGTTGTCGGATCATAACAGATAATAGGTGACTATAGACTTGCAAGATAGGATCAAGAACACACATATATTCATGAAAACATAATAGGTTCAGATCTAAAATCATGGCACTCGGGCCCTAGTGACAAGCATTAAGCATAGCAAAGTCATAGCAACATCAATCTCAGAACATAGTGGATACTAGGGATCAAACCCTAACAAAACTAACTTGATTACATGGTAAATCTCATCCAACCCATCACCGTCCAGCAAGCCTACGATGGAATTACTCACGCATGGCGGTGAGCATCATAAAATTGGTGATCGAGGATGGTTGATGATGACGACGGTGACGGATCCCCCTCTCCGGAGCCCCGAACAGACTCCAAATCAGCCCTCCCGAGAGAGATTAGGGCTTGGCAGCGACTCTGCGTCGTAAAACGCGATGAAACTTTCTCCTTGATTTTTTTCTCCCCGAACATGAATATATGGAGTTGGAGTTGAGGTCGGTGGAGGTCCAGGGGGCCCACGAGATAGGGAGGCGCGCCCAGGGGGAGGGGGCACGCCCCCCTGTCTCATGGACAGTGTGTGGGCCCCCTGGTGTATTTCTTTTGCCCAATAATTCTTATAAATTCCAAAAAGTGCCTCCGTGGATTTTCATGACATTCCGAGAACTTTTCTTTTCTACACATAAAACAACATCATGGCAGTTCTGCTGAAAACAACGTCAGTCCGGGTTAGTTTCATTCAAATCATGCAAGTTAGAGCCCAAAACAAGAGCAAAAGTGTTTGGAAAAGTAGATACGTTGGAGACGTATCAACTCCCCCAAGCTTAAACCTTTGCTTGTTCTCAAGCAATTCAATTGATAAACTGAAAGTGATAAAGAAAAACTTTAACAAACTCTGTTTGCTCTTGTTGTTGTAAACATGAAAAGCCAGGATTCAGGTTTCAGCAAATATTATGAACTAACCATACTCAAAATAATACTTGGGTCTGACAGTTACTCATATCAATAGCATAATCAGCTAGCGAGCCATAATAATAAAACTTGGATGACAACACTTTCTCTAAACAATCATAACATGATATAACAAAATGGTATCTCGCTAGCCCTTTCTGAGACTGCAAAACATAAATGCAGAGCACCTTTAAAGATCAAGGACTGACTAAACATTGTAATTCATGGTAAAAGAGATCCAGTCAAGTCATACCCAATATAAACCAACAATAATGAATGCAAATGACAGTGTGCTCTCCAGCGGGTGCTTTTAATAAGAAGGGTGATGACTCAACATAAAAGTAAATAGATAGGCCATTCACAGAGGGAAGCAGGGATTTGTAGAGGTGCCAATCTCGATTTTAAAATAGAGATTGAATAACCTTTTGAGCGGCATACTTTTGCTGTCAACGCAACATCTATGAGATGGCTGTATCTTCCATACTACATGCATTATAGGAAGTTCCCAAACAGAATGGTAAAGGTTTATACTCCCCCAACCACCAACAAGCATCAATCCATGGCTTGCTCGAAACAACGAGTGCCTCCAACTAACAACAGCCCTGGGGGAGTTTTGTTTAATTATTTTGATTTGCTTTGATCTTTTTGGATCATGGGACTGGGCATCCCGGTTACCGGCCCTTTCTCGTGAATGAGGAGCGGAGTCCACTCCTCGTGAGAATAACCCACCTAGCATGGAAGATATAGGCAGCCCTAGTTGAAACATGAGCTGCTCGAGCATACAAAACAGAATTTCATTTGAAGGTTTGGAGTTTGGCACATATAAATTTACTTGGAACGGCAGGTAAATACCGCATATAGGAAGGTATAGTGGACTCATATGGAACAACTTTGGGGTTTTAAGGAGTTTGGATGCACAAGCAGTATTCCCGCTTAGTACACGTGAAGGCTAGCAAAAGACTGGGAAGCGACCAACTGAGAGAGCGACAACAGTCATAAACATGCATTAAAATTAATTCACATCGAATACAAGCATGAGTAGGATATAATCCACCATGAACATAAATATCGTGAAGACTATGTTGATTTGTTTCAACTACATGCGTGAACATGTGCCAAGTCGAGTCACTCAATTCATTTAAAGGAGGATACCATCCCATCATACCACATCATAATCATTCTAATAGCATGTTGGCACACAAGGTAAACCATTATAACTCATAGCTAATCAAGCATGGCACAAGCAACTATAATCTCTAAATGTCATTGCAAATATGTTTACTTCATAATAGCTGAATCAGGAACGATGAACTCATCATATTTACAAAAACAAGAGAGGTCGAGTTCATACCAGCTTTTCTCATCCCAATAAGTCCATCATATATCATCATTATTGCCTTTCACTTGCACGACCGAACGATGTGTATAGTAATAAGAGTGCACGTGCATTGGACTAAGCTGGAATCTGCAAGGATTCAACTCAAAAGAGAAGACAAGTAATATGGGCTCTAAATTAAATAAACAATCATGCATATGAGAGCCACTAAGCATTTTCAATATGGTCTTCTCGACCCCCAAAGGAAAGAAAAGAAAATAAAACTATTTACACGGGAAAGCTCCCAAAAAGTAAGAAGAAGAACTAGAAATCTTTTTGGGTTTTCATTTTAATTCCTACTACAACCAAGGAAATTAAACTAACTAATTTTTTTTGGTTTTTCTTAAGGTTTATCAAACACACAAGAAGAAAACTAGAAAAAGAAATTGAAACTAGCATGGATAATATAATGAAAGAGTATGAGCACCGATGACTAGTGTGTGAACATGAATGTAAAGTCGGTGAGAAATACGTACTCCCCCAAGCTTAGGCTTTTGGCCTAAGTTGGTCTAGAACCAAGGACCGCCGCTACTCTCTTCGGTGTAATGAGAGGTGTAATCAGGATAATACTGGCTTGTCATCTCCGGATCCCACTGGACAGATGATGCACGATAAGGGTCCAGCTCTGGTTCCGGCTCAGGCTCAGGTTCTGGAGTAAAAGCTTGGGCTCGATGATTGTTCACTGCTTCTGGTGTGACGAGAAAATTTTCTGCAAGTAAATCAAACAACAGAGGCGCATGCAAAATAATAATCTCAACGTGTTTCTTATTGAACCTAAGTTTATACAAGAGCATCCTATCTTTGTTGTCAACAATAAACTTGTGTGCTACCATGCTCTTGTAATCTAAAATGTGAGGAGGCAATTTGATCTCCCCCTTCTCAAGGTGCCTAATGGGTATTTGAAAATGTTTAGCAAGACGTGCAACATAGATACCTCCAAATATGGGGCCTTTTGTACGATTCAGGGCTAGCCATTTAGCAACGACGGCACCCATACTAAAAGTATTGTCTCCAAGCAAGGCATGTTGAAGAATAATAATATCAGGAATGCCAGGTTTCCACTATTTCCACGATCAATCAAGCATCTACTAGCAAATATGGCAAAGTAGCGTAAAACAGGAAAGTGTATGTTAGAGACTTTTGCCTCAGAGCCCTTCTTTGGCTCCTCTACATCGATATTATTAACAAAGCCATCCACATCTTTGCGATGGGATTCCTCTAATTCTCCCTCATAAGGTATCCTACACACCGCGCAAAAATTACTTAAAGACATTTCTCTGAATTCATCATATAAATGAAATGATACTGCAGGTGGTGACTTCTTAGGATAATAATAAAAGTTCTGCAAGAAAGTATTTGTGAGTAAGAGATACTGATCGCTTCGGTCGTTGATGAAATCTATGAGGCCTGCAGTCTCGATCAAAGAATAAAAATCTTCATGAATTCCAGCTTCTTTCAAGAAATCCTCGCATGGCCATTCACACAACCGTACTTCCGCTAAGCGAGGAAGATTATACTTGGCCTTTTCCTTTTCTTTGGCTTGTTTTTCCTGAGAGCCTTGGCTAGAAGAGCCCCTCAAAAGTTTCCTCAACATTTTTTGAAAATTTCTGAAATTTTAGTAACTTCAAAATGAAGGTGCATAAAACTAAACAAGATTGATATCAACTACTCCTACAAGTTCCTAGAGCCTATATCATGCATTTGAGTTGCTTGGGACCTCAAAAATTTAACATGCAAGCTCAAGAACATGGTCACCTAAGCAGCAAGAATTTGCAATGAATAAAGCACTAGAACGAAAACTAATTGGACCAATGGAGGAGTCACATACCAAGCAACAATCTCCCAAAGCAGTTTTGTGAATGGAGCTTTGAGCAAGGAGATCGAAAATCACAGCAAAACGAGCTAGAACTCGTGCTTGAGCTGGATGGGGATTTTTTTGGGTAGAAGATGAAGTGTGTGGGTGCTGGCATAAGTGAAGGGGAGCCACCAGGGGCCCACGAGACAGGGGGCGCGCCCTATAGGGGGGGGGGCGCCCTACACTCTCGTGGCCTGGTGCTTGCCCCTCCTGTAGTGTTTTCAGTGTCTAAAATCCTCAAATATTCCAGAAAAAATCATATTAAATTTGCAGGGCATTTGGAGCACTTTTATTTTTGGACTTTTTTTTAATGCACGGATAAATCAGAAAACAGATGGATAAAACTATTTTTGCTTTATTTATTCTAAATAACAGAAAGTAAAAAGAGGGTACAGAAGGTTGTGCCTTCTAGTTTCATCCATCTCGTGATTGTCAAAATGAACCCACTAACAAGGTTGATCAAGTCTTGTTAACAAACTCATTCCAAATAACACAGAACCGAAGAAATTTCAAATAACACTAAGTTACCTCAACGGGGATATGAAAATCCCCAAAAATAAGAATATCATACTTTTTCTTGACAGTAGGGAGAGGAAATTCAAAATCTCCAAAAATAATAGTTGGAACTTTTTCAATAGAATTGATGCTATGAACTTGAGATTGTTTCCTCGGAAAGTGTACCGTATGCTCATTACCATTAACATGAAAAGTGACATTGCCTTTGTTGCAATCAATAACAACCCCTGCAGTATTAAGGAAAGGTCTACCAAGGATAATAGACATACTATCATCCTCAGAAATATCAAGAATAACAAAGTCCGTTAAGATGGTGACATTTGCAACCACAACAGGCACATCCTCACAAATACCAACAGGTATAGCAGTTGATTTATCAGCCATTTGCAAAGATATTTCAGTAGGTTTCAACTTATTCAATTCAAGTCTACGATATAAAGAGAGAGGCATAACACTAACACGGGCTCCAAGATCACATAAAGTAGTTCTAACATAATTTCTCTTAATGGAGCATGTTATAGTTGGTACCCTCGGATCTCCAAATTTCTTTGGTATTCCACCCTTAAAAGTGTAATTAGCAAGCATGGTGGAAATTTCAGCTTCTGGTATCTTTCTTTTGTTTGTAATGATATCCTTCATATACTTAGCATAAGTATTTACTTTCAGCATCTCAGTTAAGCGCATACGTAAGACAACAAGTCTAATCATTTCAGCAAAGCGCTCAAAATCCTCATCATCCTTTGACTTGGATGGTTTAGGAGGAAAGGGCATGGGTTTCTGAACCCATGGTTCTCTTTCTCTACCATGCTTCCTAGCAACAAAATCTCTCTTATCATAACGTTGATTCTTTGATTGTGGGTTATCAAGATCAACAGCAGGTTCAATCTCTACATTATTGTTTTTGCTAGGTTGAGCATCAACATGAACATTATCATTAACATTATCACTAGGTTCATGTTCATCACCTGATTGAGTTTCAGCATCAGAAATAGAAATATCATTGGGATTCTCAGGTGTGTCTACAGTAGGTTCACTAGAAGCATGCAAAGTCCTATCATCTTTCTTCTTCTTCTTTTTAGAAGAACTAGGTGCTTCTAAATTATTTCTCTGAGAATCTTGCTTGATTCTCTTAGGGTGGCCTTCAGGATACAAAGGTCCCTGAGTCATTCTACCAGTTCTAGTAGCCACTCTAACAGCAAAGTCATTTTTATTGTTTAATTCCTCAAGCAAATCATTTTGAGCTTTAAGTACTTGCTCAGCTTGAGTAGCAACCATAGAAGCATATTTGCTAACGCGGTGAAGTTCATCTTTAACTCTAGCCAGATTATCACTTACACGTCCTATATCGAAAGCATTATTCTTTAACTCTCTACCAACATAAGCATTAAAACTTTCTTGTCTAGCCATAAAGTCATCAAATTCATCTAAGCATGGGCTATGAAATTTAGTAGAGGGGATTTCAACTTTATCATATCTATTGAGAGAATTTACCTTTACTACCTATGTCGGGTTATCAAGACAATATGGTTCTTCAGCAGGTGGTATATTAAGACCATGTATTTCTTTAATAGGAGGTAAATTCTTAACATCTTCAGCTTTAATACCTTTTTCTTTCATTGATTTCTTTGCCTCTTGCATATCTTCAGGACTGAGAAATAAAACACCTCTCTTCTTTGGAGTGGGTTTAGGAATAGGCGCAGGAATTGGCTCAATTGGTTCAGGAATTGCTTCAGGAATTGGCTCAGGAAGAGTCCAATTATTTTCATTAGTCAACATATTATTCAATAATATTTCAGCTTCGTCGACTGTTCTTTCCCTGAAAACACAACCAACACAACTATCCAAGTATTCCTTGGAAGCATCGGTTAGTCCATTATAAAAGATATCAAGTATTTCATTTTTCTTAAGAGGATGATCAGGCAAAGCATTAAGTAACCGAAGAAGCCTCCCCCAAGCTTGTGGGAGACTCTCTTCTTTGATTTGCACAAAATTATATATTTCTTGCAAGGCAGCTTGTTTCTTATGAGCAGGGAAATATTTAGCAGAGAAGTAATAAATCATATCCTGGGGACTACGCACACAACCAGGAGCAAGAGAATTGTACCAGTCTTAGCATCACCCTTTAATGAGAATGGAAATCTTAAGGATATAAAAATAGCGAGATATTTCATCATTAGTAAACAGGGTAGCTATATCATTCAACTTGGTAAGATGTGCCACAAAAGTTTCAGATTCAAGACCATAAAAAGGATCAGACTCAACTAAAGTAATAATTTCAGGATCAACACAGAATTCATAATCCTTATCAGTAACACAGATAGGTGAAGTAGCAAAAGCAGGTTCGAGTTTCATTCTAGCATTAAGAGACTGCTGCTTCCATTTAGCTAATAACTTCTTAAGATCAGATCTATCATTGCAAGCAAAGATTTCCCTAGCAGCTTCTTCATTCATAACATAACCCTTAGGAACAACAGGCAATACATAATCATTGGGGGAACATTCATCATCACTATCATCAATAGCATCTTCAATATTTTCATTCCCCCTAACTCTAGCAAGTTGTTCATCAAGAAATTCACCTAATGGCAAAGTAGTATCACGCACAGAAGTAGTTTCATCATGCATAGTAGAAGTGGCATCATCAATAACATGCGACATATCAGAATTCATAGTAGTAGCAGGTTCAGGTGTCGCAAACTTACTCATAACAGAAGGATAATCTAGTGCAGAGCTAGATGGCAGTTCCTTACCTCCCCTCGTAGTTGAGGGATAGATCTTGGTTTTAGCGTCTTTCAAGTTCTTCATAGTGATTAACAGATATAAATCCCAAGTGACTCAGAGAATAGAGCTACGCTCCCCGGCAATGGCGCCAGAAATTAGTCTTGATAACCCACAAGTGTAGGGGATCGCAACAGCTTTCAAGGGTGAAGTACAACCCAAATTTATTGATTCGACACAAGGGGAGCCAAAGAATATTCTTGAGTATTAGCAGTTGAGTTGTCAATTCAACCACACCTGGTGTCGGGGAGGCTGATTCCACCAACACCTATGGGGACAGGGCCCCTTTCGGTTCGATGAGGGCGGAGGTCGAACAAAGAGCGCATCGAGGCGGTACACGCGAGCGGTTTTTACCCAGCTTCGGGCCGCACAGATGCGTAAAACCCTACTGCTGCTTGTTTGTGTGTATTGAGTTCTTGCTCAGGAGCGATGGACGCTATCAGACTGAGCGTGGGAGTGTTCCTGGTGTTTCGAATGAGCCGAACCGCCCCCCCTCTACGTTGCGCTTGGGCCTCCTTTTATACTTTAAAGGGTCACCGACAGGGGGCAACGTAGACTAGAAGGGTAAAAATGGAAAAGGATGCGGTAGGTGCAGCTACCGCTACTGTGGATACAGTGCACCCTACCTAACTCTGACGGCAGGGGACAAGGTCATTGAATGCCTGTCTGAGTTGCCTAAACAGTGCAAAAAGTGACTGTTAGGAGCACCACCGTTTGCCACGATGGCCTTCTCTTCATCTCCGCTCGCCACCGCGCACCCCTAGCTGCGCAGCCTCCTGCCACGTGTGCTTGGGAGAGTCCTAGAGCGACACGTCAGCAGGTGTGCTGGAGCGCGGGCACGAAGTGAGGGTTTCCCGCGGCAAGCTCCTTGCCGCGGTCGTCGTCTTGTCGTGTTTGGGAGCTTGTCGCTCACCGGGCCTTGCCGGGATGTAGGGCGCGTCGCGGCAAGCTTTCTTGGTATGCTTTGAGTGGCCTTCCCGGCAAGCTCCTCTTGTCGGGGTCTTGTCTCTTCCGGCAAGATCCTCTTGCCGGGGCCTGGGTTGGCCTTCCCGGCAAGCTCCTCTTGCCAGGGCCTTGGTTTGAGTACTTTGTTCTTGAATGGTCTTCAAGGGAACCACGGAGGGTCTTGGCGGTCACCCGGCAAGCCTTGCCGCGGGGCGCTGCGACTGCCCGTGCACAAGTTCGGGATACTAGGGTACCCCTACTCTAGTACACCGACAGGAGCCCCCGGGCCTGGGCCATACATGGTGCCGAGCGCTGTTGGGCCAGGGCCAAAACAGTGCATGGGCACGCGCGGCCTAGGTCACGCCGCATATCTCTCCGCTCCCACCGCGCACGCCCAGAACGGCACGCGTCAAACGCGGCGTCGTGGGAGAGATCGTGGGAGGTTGTTTATTTGGAAGGCCGAAATGTCCGCCCCGTCCCTCTTTATAGGCAAGGGAAACAGGGGCATTTCCCCCACTTTCGCCCTTCGCTGCTGCAATCTCAGAAATCTCCGCCGCCCTCCTCCGCTTCCAAAGTCGAAAGAGAGCAGCGCTCCGCTTCCGTCGCCGCCGCCATTACCAGCGCCGTCAATCTCCCCCACCGCCTCCGCCATGGCTCCGAAGCCCGGAAAGGGGAAGGCCAGGAAAGCTGTGAAGTCGACCGAGGCGCAGCGGCTTGAGGATCTGCGGAAAGAGCGGGCCACCTTCCTCCCCGAGCTCTCCGCAAAGGATCTGAGGGAGTGGTACTATCTCTTCTGGTCGACGGAGACACGGGCGCATCCGCGCACAAAGGTACTCTCCGCCATCACCTCGCAAGAAGCTCCAGTTGGCGGGTACCCTTTCTTTGCCGTGTTCTTCTACTGCGGGCTCTGTCCGCCATTCTCTGATTTCTTCTGTGATATCATGAACACCTACGGGCTCCACCTCCTTGATTTTACCCCCAATGCCGTCTTGACCATGGCAGTTTTCGCCCATCTATGCGAAAACTTTGTCGGAGTCCACCCCAACGTAGCTCTCTTCCGCCATTTCTTCATGCCCCATGTCGAGAGAGGGGAAACCCTTGCCGGGGGGATCGCCTGGATCTCGCGAGCCAGCAAGAAGGAGACCTATCTGGAGGGGGAGCTCCGCAGCAAGTGGGATGAGTGGAGAGCAAACTGGTGCTGGGTTGTAGAGGAGAACCCGCAGCCGTTCACCGCCCTGCGCCAAGCCCCAGCAGTGCAAGGCAATGATTGGAGCGCTCTGTCCGCGGACGATGACAAGTTGAAGATCGCCACCACCCGGATCTTGCGCCTCAGGCTTGCCGGGTTGACTGTAGGAGCTGTCGGCGCGGATTTCCTCCGCCGCCGCATCGCCCCTCTGCAGGCGAAGGGGAGACCCGCCTGGGAATTTGGAGGTCCGGCAGACATCATGAGGTTGCGCCCAGGCCTCAACTTCAATTTCACCGTCATAGAATTGGACGGGATACTTAAGGAAATATTCAAGCACGACCCGCAGCATCCCGAGTGGTTCAGGTTGCCGGCAGGCGTCATCCCTCTGTGTAACAACTCCTCGCGCGACCGCATCGGCGCAATGATGCCGTTGTGTGATTCGCACGGGATCGCTCCAACTTGGCAAGAGCCCGCCGGCGACGTCGTGCAGCAGTTCTTCGATAGCCTAGTGGAGGTGGCGGTCAATGCTGACGAGAAGAAGCTCCTCACCCGCAACACCACTGATCAAGAGATGGAGCGCATCGCCACCAGGGCGGAAGAGGCGGCGGCAGCCGCAGCCGCTGGCGAATTTGGGTTCACGGTGGAGGAAGCGGACGCGGCATCGGCGATGAGTCTTGCTGAGCGGGAGTGGCCCGAAGATGAAGAAGAGCTTGCCGCGCCTGACGCCGAGTTGAGTGAGCCCGCCGAGGGTGCGAGCGGCCCGCCATCTCCGGGGAGCTTGCCGGAAACAGGGCCCGGGACGCAGCCCCCAGTGCAGCCAAGAAGGCGCCTCCACAGGGTCGGGGACGCAGCAGGGCGGCAAGCTGGTCAACAGCCGTAGCGCCGCACGACGCGCTCCGCCGTGGCAAGTACAGTTGCCACGGGTGCGCCTCCCGCCACAGTGGCAACTGGGACGGAGTCATCTCGGGCTGGCGCCGCAGTCCCCGCCAAGCAGCCAAGGGATCCCACCCCTCCACCTCGTCGCGCCGGAAGTGGGCCGAACTTCGACCTCTCCGCGCTCAGCTCCGACGAGGAGGAAGAAGAAGAAGAGTAAGATTCCCTTGCTTGTTCTTGTAGTTCTTCAACTTGCTGATCTTGTCTTGCATCGGATCCGATCCACCCTGGGCTCTTATTTTCAGGACTCTGGCCTAGAGGGCGACGAAGAGGGCCAAGGCTCAGGTGGTGGTCATCAAGGACGAGCCCACTGCGACGACAGGAGGCGCGCCCGAGACCACCTTGCCGGATCCGACCATCACTTCGCAGAGCAGCCCCCAGCGCAGCCCCCAGCGTGAGCATATGGTTTACTTTCTACTTCTGGGTGCGCGTGGTTGCTCTTTTCCTTTGTTGACATCTGATCACTGGTTTGTTTGCGCAGGAGCAAAACAGCTTCATCAGGAGGGCGTGGTGATCTCCTCCGACTCGTCGTCTGCTTCGACTACGCCGCCAAGGGCGGACTCCCCGGCAAGGGAGCGTCCTACGGTAAGGGAGGAGCCTCCGGCAAGGGAGGAGTCTCTGGCAAGGGACAGCACTAACGATCCGCCGGTGGTGGAGGTCATGACGGCAGATCCTAGCACAGGTAGTCCTTCTTGCCCGAAACTTTCCTTGTAGTCTTCTGCTGATTTCTCTTCTCAGATACTTGTTTGATTTCTCCTTCTTCTCCGGTCGTCAGACCCACCCTCCGCGGATCCGATGGAGACCGAGGCGGGCGGTGAGGAGGACGCGCACGGCAATACTGATGATGCCGCGGCCACCGAAGAAGGAGCCGGCGCTGACGTGCCCGCCGACGAAGAGGCCGCCAAGGCTGCCGCCGGGGAAGCTGGCGGGGGATCTGGTGATCGCACTGACGGCCCTGAGGCCGCAGGAGCGTCAGGCGCTGCACCGACCGCCGATCCCTCCGCCGCTGCCGCAGCGTCGGGCTCCGAGGAGCCCCAGCCCGACGCCTATCTGAAGGCTGGCGAGGGCATCTTCATCAAGCTCCCCTGGGCGTCGAGCTCCAGGGCGCCGATGGAAGGAGAAGCTCTGGATGGGGAGGTGCTTGCCTCCGCCGGGTTGTCGATCGTCGACGCGCCGGGAAGCAGCAGTGAAGAGCCCGAGGAGGAGCGGCTACTGTGGAGGCTGCTGGCGCTCTACCGCGCCCACCAAGTCAAGTTGGAGTCCCGGGAAGCGCTTGTCGCGAGGGCGAGCGTGGACATAGAGAAGCGTGCGGAGGAGCTCCGGGGTCTTTGCCAAGAAACTCTCCGGGCCTTGGCGGAGGAGCGGGAGCAGCTTGCTGAGGAGCGGAAGGCCTTCCTCCTCGAGAAGGCCGAAGCTGAAGAGCAGCAGCGGCTCACCGGCGAGAAGCTGTACGCGCGAGAAGGCGAGCTGACTCAGCAGAAAGTGAACCTCGACAGCCACGAAGAGGAGCTTGCCGCGCGCGAACGGGCGCTTGGCGGGTCGCTCCAAGAGGCAAAGGATGCGGCTGCGGCTGCCGAGGCCGCCAAGAAAGAATTGGAGGTAAAGGTGGCGCAGCTAGAAGCTGATCTGAAGGTTGGTGGCGAAGAGCTTGCCGCGCTCAAGCTAGAGCGCGAGAAGGACGCCCTTGCCCACGGTGAGCTGCAGGGCCGACTCGCCGAGAGGGGCAAGGAACTGAGCGCCGCCAAGGATTCCAACGCAGATCTGACGCTGAAGCTGGCCACCTTGACGGAGACGTTGGACAACGCCAGGAAACGGAAGGCAGACTTGAAGAAGGACATCGAGGCCAACGAGGCGCTGCTAGCGAGGGCCGCCGAAACCCAGAATCTTCTCAGAGATACTGTGGAGCTCTGGACGGAGGGCCTCGTGAACATTGCTGCAGTCATCGAAGAGGAGCTGGTGCAATTAGGGGTGGAAGGCTTCCGGTACTCCTCCGACGAGAACCTCCAACCCAGCGCCAAGCTCACTCTGTTCTTCAAAGGCGTGGCGGCGGCGCTCCAGCAACTCCGGGAACGGATCCCAAAGCAGTTGGCCGACGAGTCACGCTCGATTTGTGCCAGAGTTCTGGAGAAGGTGCTGGTGAAGGTGGCCTTCCGCAATCCGGGCCTCAACCTCACCAACGTCCTCAAGAAGCTGCCGGCGGACGCTGATCTTGACGCACTTAAGGCCCTCGTCGCACCCATTGTGGATAGGGTGAACGAGGTCAAAAGGGTTGACGGCGGTCGCGTAGATTAGGCCGTCCGTTTTCTTCTTTTCTTGTCGCTGCCAGTCATGTCATGGGAACACTTTATTAGAGGCGTGACAAGTTATTTTTGTAATATAACTCTATCTTAGGCAAAAAATTGCCGTGTTACTTCCTTTGCTCGACTCTTGGCTTTGTATGGTTCTGCCCTACGCTTTCTAGGGAAACTTGCCGGCGCAGGTACCCTTGCCGCGAGCGCCGAGTGCGGAACTTCAGCAGCCTGCTGGCGGGGTCGCTACCGACAAGCAACCTTGTCGCAACTAGTTGCAGCTCACTTAAGTTGTTGAGCGGACTCGAAACAGAGTAAGGGCGCTAGCGGCTCACTTAAGTTGCTGAGCGGACTCGAAGCAAAGTAAGGGCGCTAGCAGCTCACTTAAGCTGTTGAGCGGACTCGAAACAAAGTAAAGGCGCAACTAGCTACGAGTTGGTTCCTCCGTGCACAGGTTTTCCATACAAAGCACGGTTGTTCAAGGAAAATAACTCAAAAACTTAAAAAACTGATTGCTCAAGCTTTAGCAACTTAACTTTTCTGTCGTCTGCTTCCCGGCAAGGAGAAACTTTCTTGAACGGCCTGGTCCACACCATTATCTTCTCCTTCCCCCCGGTAAACCTTGTGGGCGAGGGAACCTTCCTTCTTTTGAGAAAGAAATAGAGAAATAAAGTAATGATATGGAGCCTTGGGCTCGTTATTGCTTACCGGGGTCTGGTGCTGCACAAAGTGTCAGATAACATATGCGAAAAAGGATTATAGCATAAAAAACTGACAAGATGTGCGGGGCACATGAACTTTACTGGTGCATGGGGTCTGCGCCCGACTTTGTACAAAGGATTACATGCAACAGCGGCAAGACTTGTACAAAAGGTGGTTGCCGGAAAAGCTTCCGGCAACCGCGCCTTACGGGTAAAACTTACGAAGATGTTCAATGTTCCAGGAGTTGCTCACCGGAATGCCATCTTCAGTCTCAAGGCGGACAGCGCCGGGCCTAGTGACTCGTTTCACCAGATAAGGGCCTTCCCACTTCGGCGTCAACTTGTTGGAATTCTTGGCGGACTGAACACACCGAAGAACAAGGTCGCCTTCCTCGAAGCTCCTGGCTTTAACTTTGCGGCTATGGTAGCGACGCAAAGCTTGCTGGTAGCGAGCGGCTCGCACAGCAGCCTGGAGACGGTCTTCCTCAAGGAGCAGCGCATCATCTTGTCGCAGCTGCTCTTGCTCGAGCTCATCATAAGCGAGCACTCGAGGCGACCCGTAAACGAGTTCCGTGGGGAGAACTGCCTCTGCTCCATAGACTAGAGCAAAGGGTGTCTGGCCAGTGGCTCGATTTGGCGTCGTCCTGATCGACCAAAGAACCACCGACAGCTCCTCGATCTAGTTTCTTCCGCACTTGTGCAGCCTGTCAAAAGTTCTGGTCTTGAGGCCTCGCAGCACTTCAGCATTTTCCCTCTCCGCTTGACCGTTGCTTCTCGGATGAGCAACAGAAGCGAAGCAGACCTTGGCGCCAAGATCTTGGACGTACTGCATGAAGGTGCGGCTCGTAAATTGAGTGCTGTTGTCGGTGATGATCCTGTTAGGGATCCCGAAACGGCAAACAATCGACCTGAAGAACTTGACTGCTGACTGTGCTGTCACCTTCCTCACTGGTTCCACTTCCGGCCACTTTTTGAACTTGTCGATTGCAACGTACAAGAACTCAAAGCCCCCGACAGCTCGGGGGAAGGGGCCGAGGATGTCGAGCCCCCAGACCGAAAATGGCCAGGATAAAGGGATCGTCTGGAGAGCTTGAGCTGGCTGGTGTATCTGTTTGGAATGGAACTGGCACGCTTCACACTTGGTTACTTGTGCAGTTGTATCCTGGAGGGCTGTCGGCCAGAAGAAGCCTTGTCGGAATGCTTTGCCGGCAAGTGCTCTTGCGCCAATGTGGTGACCACATATGCCTCCATGTATCTCTGCCAACAGCTGTTGTCCATCTTCCCGGTGAATGCACTTCAATTTCACACCGTTGAGTCTTATTCTGTACAGTGTGTTGTCGACAAACTTGTACATACTTGACTGCCGGGCTACTCTTTCAGCTTCTTCTTGCTCTTCGGGAAGCTCTCCTGTCTGAAGGAAACGGACAATCTGCTGCGCCCATGCTGGAGCTTGTGGCTCGACAACAAGGACTAAAGGCGTATCTGTTGCTGCGGGAACATCCGCTTCAACGGCAAGAACCTGCGGTTCGGCCGGAGCGTGATATTCCCCGGCAAGCTTGCCGGAGCAAAACTTGTCGGGAGCGTTTGCTTCAACGGTACAAACCAAGAGGTTCGCCGGAGCAGAGTGCTCCGCAGCACTCTTGGCGTCGATCTTGAGGACCTTCTTGGCGGCGGCTTCGGGAAGCTCTGCCGGAAAGTAGTCATCAGAAACCAACTTCCTCTTCTTTCTCTGTCCAGTCGACGGTGTTACGGATGGTTGAGTCAGCTTGAGCACAAAAATCCCTGGTTCCACAGGTAACTTTAGTGCTGCGCACTTTGACAGGCCGTCAGCAATGTCATTCTGAGCTCGCGGAACGTGCTCCATTTGCAGGCCGTCAAAGTGTTCTTCTAGCTTTCTCACTTCATCAACATAAGCTTCCATCAATGGACTCTGGTAGTTCTTGTTCACTTGGCGGACGACAAGCTGCGAGTCACCCCTTACAATGAGTTTCTTGATCCCAAGGTCGGCTGCGATTCTGAGGCCGACAAGCAAACCCTCATACTCTGCAGTATTGTTCGTTGCTTGCTCCTTGGGAAAGTGCATCTGGATTACGTACTTGAGGTGCTCTCCGGTGGGTGCGATAAGCAGCACGCCAGCACCGGCGCCTTGCAGCGAGAAGGCACCATCAAAGTACATCAGCCACTCCTTGCTTGTCTCCTCGACGGGGATGCTTATCTCTGGAATTTCTTCGTCTGGGGTTGGCGTCCACTCCGCTATGAACTCTGCCAATGCCCTGCTTTGGATCGTTGCAGTGCTCTCAAACTTGAGGCCAAAGCTTGACAGTTCCAAAGCCCACTCGACAATCCTGCCTGTTGCTTCTGGATTCTGCAGTATCCTCTTCAGCGGAAAGCGAGTGACAATTGTGATCTCGTGTGCCTGGAAGTAATGGCGCAGCTTTCTCGAGGCCATGAGAAGGCCGAAAAGCAATTTCTGCACACCAGAGTACCTCGACCTAGCCCCCTGGAGAAGGGAGCTGACAAAGTAAACTGGGCGCTGCACCATCTTCTTATGCACCTCCTTGCATGCCTGCGCAGACTCAACTTTGTCGGGGCCAGAGCTTGTCAGAGAAGCGCCCTGCTTGTCGCTGGATTCACTTGTCGCGGTTGCTGGCTCATCATCCGCCTCCCTCTCTGCTACTAACGCATCACTAACCACTTGATTGGTTGCCGCTAGGTACATCAACAACTTCTCTTGTGGCTTAGGTGCGACAAGTATTGGAGTGGAGGACAGGTATCTCTTCAAGTCCTGCAGCGCGGCCTCCGCTTCCGGAGTCCATTTCATTGGACCTGCCTTTTTCAATATTTTGAAAAACGGTAGGGCGCGCTCAGCAAACTTAGAGATAAACCTGCTGAGAGCAGCCACACAACCGGCAAGCCTTCGCACATCCTTGACGCGCTTCGGTGCTTCAATCTGCTCGATGGCCTTGATCTTGTCGGGGTTGGCTTCAATTCCCCGCTGAGACACAAAGAACCCGAGAAGCTTGCCGGAAGGGACTCCAAACACGCACTTCTCGGGGTTGAGCTTGAGGTTGATCCTGCGCAGATTTGCAAAAGTTTCTTCTAAATCTTGGATCAGGGTAGCCTTGTCCTTGCTCTTGACCACTATATCATCCATGTAGGCTTCCACATTTCTGTGTATCTGTGGCTCAAAAGCGACATGGACCACCCTTGCAAATGTTGAACCAGCATTCTTCAACCCAAAGGGCATCCGTACAAAACAGTATGTGCCGCAAGGGGTGATAAATGCGGTTTTTTCCTCATCCTCTTCTGCCATGAAGATTTGATGGTATCCTGAGTATGCATCAAGAAATGAAAGCAAATCACATCCAGCTGTGGAGTCAACAATCTGGTCAATGCGCGGCAAGGGAAATGGATCTTTGGGACAAGCTTTATTGACATCAGTGAAGTCTATACAAAGCCTCCATTTCCCGTTCGCCTTGCGCACGACTACAGGATTGGCCAACCACGTGGGATGGAGCACTCCTCTGACAAGGCCTGCTGCTTCCAATTTCCTGATCTCTTCTGCAATGAACTCCTGGCGCTCCACTGCTTGCTTCCTGACTCTCTGCTTGACGGGCCGCGCATGGGGACAGACGGCAAGGTGGTGCTCGATTACTTTCCTGGGAACACCGGGGATATCAGACGGTTGCCATGCAAACACGTCGACATTCGCCCGCAGGAAAGCAATGAGCACGCTTTCCTATTTGGGGTCAAGCGTGGCACTGATGGTGAAGGTACCACCAGTGCCGTCCTTCTTGGCAGACACCTCCTTGGTCTCAGGTGGAGCTGCCATCATCTTCTTGCACTTGCCGGTGGAGCTCGATGGTGCGTCCTCGACGGTAGCGCAGCACTCCGAAGAGGTGCGCTTGCCGGAGTGGGCATCAGAGCTCTTGCCGGACTTTGTCTTGTTCTTCCCTCCGGGAGCTTCAGCGGCAAGTGTGTTGCGATCAGCTGCGGCTGCTGCTTCCCGGTAGATCTTGTCGGCACAGATAAGGCATCCTTCTTGTCGCCGGGGACAGAGATGACACTTATCGGGCCTGGCATCTTGAGTATGTTGTATGCATAGTGAGAGGCTGCCATAAACTTGGCGAGCGCTGGACGACCAAGGATCCCATTGTAGGGTAATGGAAAATCGGCAACGTCAAATGTGACCCTCTCAGTTCTGAAGTTCATCTCGCTGCCAAATGTGACCGGCAGCGTGATCTTCCCCTTCGGCTTGCTCCTTCCCGGGTTGATTCCTTGGAATGTGCCGGTCTCCTCGAGCTCGCTGTCTGGGATCTGGAGTTTCTGAAGGACCTCGGAGGATATCAGGTTCAAGCCGGCCCCGCCATCAACTAGCATCTTCGTGACCTTGAGGTTGCGGATAGTTGGTGAAACCAACATCGGCAAGCACCCGACCGCATTTACGCGATCAGGGTGATCCTCAATGTCGAAGATGATAGGCGTGCTGGACCATTTCAGAGGCTTGCGTGACTCTACGGATGGTTCCGCTGCATTAACCTCCCGCATCCACTACTTGAGTTGGCGGTGCGAAGTATGCAGAGAAGCACCACCGTCAACGCACAGGACCTCTGTAGCTTTCTGAAATTCCTGCTCATCAGCCTCGTCATCATCCATGTCTTCATCGTCGTCGTCATATTCATCCTTGTCGCGGCCGTGGGGAGGTCTGTCTCCTTGCCGCTGCTTGGCCTTGCCGCGGCGTCCTCCTCGGCCGGGACGTTTCTTGCCGGATCCACCAGCACCTTCCTGGGCCTTCTCCTTGTCGTGCCGCTCGTACTCAGCTTTCTGTTGCTCAACAAGCAGTTCGACTTTCTTGCAGTTCTGGAGATCGTGACCCTTGGTGCGGTGAATCTTACAATATTGCTTGCCGGAGCCGTCCTGCTTGTCGGCGGCCGCCACAGGCTGGGCCTCCTTGCCGGAGCCACCAGCTTTAGCTTCCTTGGCGCCTCCTTCGTTGCCGGTCTGCTCGACAGCTAGCACTTCCTTGCCCTTTTTCCTTCTGTTGTTCCGCCGCCGGCCTTTCTTTGCCGGGGCGGCATCCTCACTGTCAGATCCTCCTGCTCCTGTATCCTCTCCGGGGAGCCTCCTCCCCTCTTCAGCGCGTGCACACTTGTCGGCCAGGGCATAAAGCTCGCTACGTCTCTGATCTTACACATCGCCATCTCCTCCCTCATCCTTCGGTTTCGCACGTTCTGATGGAACGCGCTGATGATTGCGGCGGGGTGGACGTCTGGGATGTTGTGCTGTACGCGGCTGAATCTCTGAATGTACTTGCGCAGTGGTTCTCCTTCCTTCTGGGCGAGCAGATGAAGATCGCTCTCTTGGCCATGTGGCTTGTGGCCGCCTGTAAAGGCGCCGACAAACTGATGGCATAAATCTGCCCAAGAGGAGATGGAATTGTCCGGCAAGTGCATGAGCCAGGACCTGACGTTGGGCTTGAGTACCAGCAGGAAGTAGTTGGCAAGGATCTTATCATCCCGTCCCCCGGCAGCCTGCACCGCGATGGTGTAGATGCTGAGAAACTCCGACGGATGCGTCTTGCCGTCGTACTTCTCTGGTACGTCTGGTTTGAAATTCTTCGTGCTGGGCCACTGGACTTGCCGCATCTCATGGGTGAACGCAGGACAACCTACCGCGTACGGCAGATCGCCTGGTTCCCCTGGCGCATGCATGTCAACAAAGGGCCCAGCGCGCTTGTCGGATTGATGTCGCGCTTCTCTTCGGCGCTCGATGCGGGTTCGAGCGTCTTCTTGTTGTCGTTCATGAAGAACTTGGCGCTGGTCGCGACGAGCTCGTGGGTCCGACGACGCGGTGGAGCCGCTGTCGGGGTGGACTCGGCGAGTCGGCGATTTGGGTCTTCGTAGTGGAGAGTGCATGGAAGTCGCACCTCCCCCAGTCTTGTTGCCATTGGCTCGCGTCCGGCTGTCCTGCCGCGACAGTGAGGTGCTTGGTTGCCGCGTAGTGTCGCCGTTGGTGAAGCCGATGAGGCTCTGGATAGTGGCCCTCCATTCGTCGGTCTTGTCCGCCGTCGGAGGATAGTCTAGGAGCAGTTGAGCTCGCGCCAAGGCTTCTGCTGGAGTGGTGGGCGGCGGAGGTGAACGGTGCGAGGAGTGGGGTGTGCTCGGACTCCTAACCATGTTAGAAGGAGCAGTGCCCCGTCCAGGCGACCGTACTTCGCTCGAGCCAGCATGTTGACGTGCATGTTGGTCTTGAGTGCCACGAGAACCACCAGCTTGATCTTGTCCCAGCGGACGTATGGCGCTGCGAACGCCATGACGCTGCTGGTCCCGCGCCTCCTGAGAGGGACGCGGTGCGTGCATGGACGCCGAGGTCTGTGCCTCCTTGTCCTTGGACTTGGCCTCGCTGAGGACTCCCTAATCAACGCCCATTCTTCCGCCGGTGTCCACTTCACCACCCGTTTGCTCCGGAGGCGGTGAAAGCGACGCAGATGGAACAGCTGCCTCCGAATCCTTCTTCTTCGGTGGCATGTCGATGAAGACGATGAAGATTTAGCTCGCGTGCACGCCGGATCGGGTTCGCACGATCTCGACACCCCCTACCTGGCGCGCCAGAGATGTCGGGGAGGCTGATTCCACCAACACCTATGGGGACAGGGGCCCTTTCGGTTCGGTGAGGGCGGAGGTCGAACAAAGAGCGGATCGAGGCGGTACACGCGAGCAGTTTTTACCCAGCTTCGCGCCGCCCGGATGCGTAAAACCCTACTGCTGCTTGTTTGTGTGTATTGAGTTCTTGCTCAGGAGCGATGGACGCTATCAGACTGAGCGTGGGAGTGTTCCTGGTGTTTCGAATGAGCCGAACCGGCCCCCCTCTACGTTGCGCTTGGGCCTCCTTTTATACTTTAAAGGGGTCACCGACAGGGGGCAACGTAGACTAGAAGGGTAAAAATGGAAAAGGATGCGGTAGGTGCAGCTACCGCTACTGTGGATACAGTGCACCCTACCTAACTCTGATGGCAGGGGACAAGGTCATTGAATGCCTGTCTGAGTTGCCTAAACAGTGCAAAAAGTGACTGTTAGGAGCACCACCGTTTGCCACGATGGCCTTCTCTTCATCTCCGCTCGCCACCACGCACCCCTAGCTGCGCAACCTCCTGCCACGTGTGCTTGGGAGAGTCCTAGAGCGACACGTCAGCAGGTGTGCTGGAGCGCGGGCACGAAGTGAGGGTTTCCCGCGGCAAGCTCCTTTCCGCGGTCGTCGTCTTGTCGTGTTTGGGAGCTTGTCGCTCACCGGGCCTTGCCGGGACGTAGGGCGCGTCGCGGCAAGCTTTCTTGGTATGCCTTGAGTGGCCTTCCCGGCAAGCTCCTCTTGTCGGGGTCTTGTCTCTTCCGGCAAGATCCTCTTGTCGGGGCCTGGGTTGGCCTTCCCGGCAAGCTCCTCTTGCCGGGGCCTTGGTTTGAGTACTTTGTTCTTGAATGGTCTTCAAGGGAACCACGGAGGGTCTTGGCGGTCACCCGGCAAGCCTTGCCGCGGGGCGCTGCGACTGCCCGTGCACAAGTTCGGGATACTAGGGTACCCCTACTCTAGTACACCGACACCTGGATAACTTAGTATCTGCAGCAAAGTATTTAGTAGCAAAGTAGTATAATAATAATGGTAACAGTAGCAAAAGTAAAGATAGATGTTTTTGGGTTTTTGTAGTAGTTGTAACAGCAGCAACGGAAAAGTAAATAAGCGAAGAACAGTATATGAAAAGCTCGTAGGCAATGGGTCAGTGATGGATAATTATGCCGGATGCGATTCCTCATGTAATAGCTATAACATAGGGTGACACAGAACTAGCTCCAATTCATCAATGTAATGTAGGCATGTATTCCGTAAATAGTCATATGTGCTTATGGAAAAGAACTTGCATGACATCTTTTGTCCTACCCTCCTGTGGCAGCGGGGTCCTAGCGGAAACAAAGGGATATTAAGGCCTCCTTTTAATAGAGAACCGGACCAAAGCATTAACACATAGTGAATACATGAACTCCTCAAACTACGGTCATCACCAAGAAGTATCCCGATTATTGTCACTTCGGGGTTGTCGGATCATAACACATAATAGGTGACTATAGACTTGCAAGATATGATCAAGAACACACATATATTCATGAAAACATAATAGGTTCAGATCTGAAATCATGGCACTCGGGCCCTAGTGACAAGCATTAAGCATAGCAAAGTCATAGCAACATCGATCTCAGAACATAGTGGATACTAGGGATCAAACCCTAACAAAACTAACTTGATTACATGGTAAATCTCATCCAACCCATCACCGTCCAGCAAGCGTACGATGGAATTACTCACCCACGGCGGTGAGCATCATGAAATTGGTGATGGAGGATGGTCGATGATGACGACGGCGATGAATCCCCCTCTCCGGAGCCCCGAACGGACTCAAGATCGGCCCTCCCGAGAGAAATTACGGCTTGGCGGCGGCTCCGTGTCGTAAAACACAATGAAACTTTCTCTCTGATTTTTTTCTCCGCGAGACGGAATATATGGAGTTGGAGTTGAGGTCGGTGGAGCTCTAGGGGGCCCACGAGATAGGGGGGGCGCGCCCTAGGGGGGGCGCCCCCGTGTCTTGTGGATAGGCCCTGGGCCCCCTGACGTATTTCTTTCGCCCAGAAATTCTTATTAATTCCAAAAAGTGCCTCCATGGATTTTCAGGACATTCCGAGAACTTTTCTTTTCTACACATAAAACAACATCATGGCAGTTCTGCTGAAAACAACGTCAGTCCGAGTTTGTTTTATTCAAATCATGCAAGTTAGAGTCCAAAACAAGGGCAAAAGTGTTTGGAAAAGTAGATACGTTGGAGACGTATCAACAACCAGCACAACTATCCAAGTAGTCCTTGGAAGCATCGGTTAGTCCATTATAAAAGATATCAAGTATTTCATTTTTCTTAAGAGGATGATCGGGCAGAGTATTAAGTAACCGGAGAAGCCTCCCCCAAGCTTGTGGGAGACTCTCTTCTTTGATTTGCACAAAGTTGTATATTTCCCGCAAGGCAACTTGTTTCTTATGAGCAGGGAAATACTTAGCAGAGAAGTAATAAATCATATCCTGGGGACTACGCACACACCCATGAGCAAGATAATTATACCAAGTCTTAGCATCACCCTTTAACGAGAACGGAAATATCTTAAGGATATAATAATGGCGAGACTTTTCATCCTTAGTAAAAAGGGTAGCTATATCATTCAACTTGGTAAGATGTGCCACAACAGTTTCAGATTCAAGGCCATAAAAAGGATCATATTCAACTAGAGTAATAATCTCAGGATCAATAGAGAATTCACAATCCTTATCAGTAACACAGATAGGCGAAGTAGCAAAAGTAGGACCATGTTTCATTCTAGCATTAAGAGACTACTGCTTCCATTTAGCTAATAATTTCTTAAGATCATATCTATCATTGCAAGCAAAGATAGCTCTAGCAGCTTCTTCATTCATAACATAACCCTCAGGAACAATAGGTAATACATAATCATTGGGAGAACTTACATCATCACTATCATCAATAATAGCATCTTCAATATTTTCATTCCCCTTAACTCTAGCAAGTTGTTCATCAAGAAATTCACCTAATGGCAAAGTAGTATCACGCACGGAAGTAGTTTCATCATGCATAGCAGAAGTGGCATCATCAATAACATGCGACATATCAGAATTCATAGCATTAGCAGGTTTAGGTGTCGCAAGCTTACTAATAGTGGAAGGAGAATCTAGTGCAGAGCTAGATGGCAGTTCCTTACCTCCCCTCGTAGTTGAGGGATAGATCTTGGTTTTAGTGTCTTTCAAGTTCTTCATAGTGATCAACAGATATAAATCCCAAGTGACTCAGAGAATAGAGCTATGCTCCCCGGCAACGGCGCCAGAAATTAGTCTTGATAACCCACAAGTGTAGGGGATCGCAACAGCTTTCGAGGGTGAAGTGCAACCCAAATTTATTGATTCGACACAAGGGGAGCCAAAGAATATTCTTGAGTATTAGCAGTTGAGTTGTCAATTCAACCACACCTGGATAACTTAGTATCTGCAGCAAAGTATTTAGTAGCAAAGTAGTATGATAATAAAAGTAACGGTGGCAAAAGTAAAGATAATAGTTTTTGGGTTTTTGTAATAGTTGTAACAGTAGCAACAGAAAAGTAAATAAGCGAAGAATAGTATGTGAAAAGCTCGTAGGCAATGAATCGGTGATGGATAATTATGCCGGATGCGATTCCTCATGTAATAGCTATAACATAGGGTGACACAGAACTAGCTCCAGTTCATCAATGTAATGTAGGCATGTATTCCGTAAATAGTCATACGTGCTTATGGAAAATAACTTGCATGACATCTTTTGTCCTACCCTCCCGTGGCAGCGGGGTCTTAGTGGAATCTAAGGGATATTAAGGCCTCCTTTTAATAGAAAACCGGAACAAAGAATAAGCACATAGTGAATACATGAACTCCTCAAACTACGGTCATCACCGAGAAGTTTCCCGATTATTGTCACTTCGGGGTTGTCGGATCATAACACATAATAGGTGACTATAGACTTGCAAGATAGGATCAAGAGCACACATATATTCATGAAAACATAATAGGTTCAGATCTGAAATCATGGCACTCGGGCCCTAGTGACAAGCATTAAGCATAGCAAAGTCATAGCAACATCAATCTCAGAACATAGTGGATACTAGGGATCAAACCCTAACAAAACTAACTTGATTACATGGTAAATCTCATCCAACCCATCACCATCCAACAAGCCTATGATGGAATTACTCACGCACGGCGGTGAGCATCATGAAATTGGTGATGGAGGATGGTTGATGATGACGACAGCGACGAATCCCCCTCTCCGGAGCCCTGAACGGACTCCAGATCAGCCCTCCCGAGAGAGATTAGGGCTTGGCGGCGGCTCCGTGTTGTAAAATGCGATGAAACTTTCTCCTTGATTTTTTTCTCCCCGAATGTGAATATATGGAGTTGGAGTTGAGGTCGGTGGAGGTCCAGGGGGCCCACGTTATAGGGGGGCGCGCCCAGGGGGAGGGGGCGCGCCCCCCTGTCTCGTGGACAGAGTGTGGGCCCCCTAGTGTATTTCTTTTGCCCAATAATTCTTATAAATTCCAAAAAGTGCCTCCGTGGATTTTCAGGACATTCTGAGAACTTTTCTTTTCTACACATAAAACAACATCATGGCAGTTCTGTTGAAAACAACGTCAGTCCGGGTTAGTTTCATTCAAATCATGCAAGTTAGAGTCCAAAATAAGAGCAAAAGTGTTTGGAAAAGTAGATTCGTTGGAGACGTATCAGTGACATGGGTGACGCATGTCTTCCGGTGTGCCTCACATGCCTTCGCTTGATGCTGATGGAGAACTTGCCAATGCCTTCCGACCTCCCCATGATGATGCGACGTGACACAATGAAGAGGATGAAGAATCGTCTTCGGAGGATGAAGAATCGGAGGACGAAGATGAGGATGAGGCATGAGTTGATGTGCCATTTGTTTGTGTGAACTTATGTCATGAACTTGTTTCGATGATTTTGAATTTGGTTGGATGGTGTTTGTGGGCATGATTTTGAACTTTTATGTCATAAACTTGTTTGGGTGATTTTAACCTATGCTATGTCTTGCTTTGATGTTTGAAATATCACCACACACTATAAAAAAAAGACACATCCATGACATTTTGGGCCGAACGATTTTTTTTCCTGTCATGCATATGAATTTCTATGGTGATAATTGTGACAAAAGCACGTATCATCATAGATGTGGTGGGCTCCTACTTCTATGACAAAAAGTCATGATAGAAAATGGGCTTTTCGTTCTGGGTGGGCTGGGGAAGCACCTGCATGACATTCTTTGTGCCGTCCATGACAGAAAAAATCATGGTAGAAGCGAGGTCGAGGAAAATATCGGGGAGTTCCCGGTTACCGTGGGTGGTCAGGGTTGAACGATGCACTGAGGTTTGCACGTTTCTCTCGTACACGTACGCGCGTGTGTGCGAGGCATTGGGATCTAAATGAACCCAAGCGAGGCGTTCGCTTACTGAACCTGAGCGATTGCACTAGCTATGTACGTTACTGAACCCGATTGAGCGATTCCTTTCATTATTGCTGCTAACTGAAGCCGATTGAACCTGCCGCTGCCTCTTGATGAACAGTGACCGTTGTTGGGGGTTGGATGAATAGTTCCCGGTAGGGGTTGGATGAACAGGACCCCGTGGTGGTAGGCCGTTGCCGCTGGATGAACAGGACCCTGATCGAGGAGGTAGGGGTGGATGAACAGGACCCCATGGAGGGCTGGTTGAACAGTAGCCGGTGGAGGCTGGACGATGTTGGGGAACATAGTAATTTCAAAATTTTCTTACGCACACACAAGATCATGATGATGCATAGCAACGAGAGGGGAGAGTGTTGTCCACATACCCTTGTAGACCGAAAGCGTAAGCGTTAGCACAACACGGTTGATGTAGTCGTACGCCTTCACGATCCGACTGATCCAAGTACCGAACATACGACACCTCCGAGTTCAGCACATGTTCAACTCGATGACGTCCCATGAAATCCGATCCAGTAGAGCTTTGCGGGAGAGTTCCGTTAGCACGACGGCGTGATGACGGTGATGATGATGCTACCGACGCAGGGCTTCTCCTAAGCACCGCTACGATATTACCGAGGTGGAATATGGTGGAGGGGGGCACCGCGCACGGCTAAGAGATCAAGAGATCAACTGTTGTGTCTAGAGGTGCCCCCCTGCCCCCGTATATAAAGGAGCAAGGGGGGAGACGGCCGGCCTAGGAGGAGGGTGCGCCAAGGGGGGAGTCCTACTCCCACCGGGAGTAGGACTCCTCCTTTCCTTGTGGGAGTAGGAGAAGGGAAGGAAACAGGAGAAGGAAGGAAGGGGGCACCCCCCTTTCCTAGTCCAATTCGGACCAGTCCATGGGGAGGGGTGCGGCCACCCTTTGAGGCCTTTCTCTCCTTTCCCGTATGGCCCATTAAGGCCCAATACGAATTCCCGTAACTCTCCGGTACTCCGAAAAATACCCGAATCACTCAGAACCTTTCCCGAATATAGTCGTCCAATATATCGATCTTTATGTCTCGACCATTTTGAGACTCCTCGTTATGTCGTCGATCTCATCCGGGACTCCGAACTACCTTCAGTACATCGAAACACATAAACTCATAACATAAATCATCACCGAACTTTAAGCGTGCGGACCCTACGGGTTCGAGAACAATGTAGACATGACCGAGACACGTCTCCGGTCAATAACCAATAGTGAAACCTGGATGCTCATATTGGCTCCCACATATTCTATGAAGATCTTTATCGGTCAAACCGCATAACAACATACGTTCTTCCCTTTGTCATCGGTATGTTACTTGCCCGAGATTCGATCGTCGGTATCTCAATACCTAGTTCAATCTCGTTACCGGCAAGTCTCTTTACTCGTTATGTAATGCATCATCCCGCAACTAACTCATTAGTCACATTGCTTGCAAGGCTTATAGTGATGTGCATTACCGAGAGGGCCCAGAGATACCTCTCCGACAATCAGAGTGACAAATCCTAATCTCGAAATACACCAACTCAACATGTACCTTCGGAGACACCTGTAGAGCTCCTTTATAATCACCCAGTTACATTGTGACGTTTGGTAGCACACAAAGTGTTCCTCCGGTAAACGGGAGTTGCATAATCTCATAGTCATAGGAACATGTATAAGTCATGAAGAAAGCAATAGCAACATACTAAACAATCAAGTGCTAAGCTAACGGAAGGGGTCAAGTCAATCACATCATTCTCTAATGATGTGATCCCGTTAATCAAATGACAACTCATGTCTATGGCTAGGAAACTTAACCATCTTTGATTCAATGAGCTAGTCAAGTAGAGGCATACTAGTGACACTATGTTTGTCTATGTATTCACACATGTATCACGTTTCCGGTTAATACAATTCTAGCATGAATAATAAACATTTATCATGAAATAAGGAAATAAATAATAACTTTATTATTGCCTCTAGGGCATATTTCCTTCAGTCTCCCACTTGCACTAGATTTAATAATCTAGTTCACATCATCATGTGATTTAACACCAATATTCATATCTGTATATGATTAATACCCATAGTTCACATCGTCATGTGATCAACACCCAAAGGGTACTAAGGTATGATCATGCTTTGCTCGTGAGATAAATTTATTAAACGGGTCTGTCACATTTAGAGCCGTATGTATTTTGCAAATATTCTATGTCTACAATGCTCTGCACGGATCTACTCTAGCTAATTTCTCCCACTTTCAATATGTATCCAGATTGAGACTTAGAGTCATCTGGATTGGTGTAAAAGCTTGCACCGATGTAACTCTTTGCGATGGGCTCTTTTATCACCTCCATAATCGAGAAATATTTCCTTAGTCCTTACTAAGGATATTCTTGACCACTGTCCAGTGATCTACTCTTAGATCAAAATTGTACTCCCTTGCTAAACTCAGAGCAAGGTATACAATAGGTCTGGTACACAACATATCATACTTAATAGAACCTATGTCTAAGGCATAGGGAATGACTTTTTATTCTCTTTCTATTTTCTGCCATAGTCGGATTTTGAGTCTTACTCAACTTCGCACCTTGCAAAGAACTCCTTTGACTGTTCCATTTTGAATTACTTCAAAATCTTACCAAGGTATGTACTCATTGAAAAATCTTATCAAGCGTCTTGATCTATCTCTATAGATTTTGATGCTCAATGTGTAAGCAGCTTCACCGAGGTCTTTCATTGAAAAACTTTTATTCAAGTATCCTTTTATGCTATCCAGAAATTCTATATCATTTCCAATCAACAATATGTTGTCCACATATAATATCAGAAATGCTACAGAGCTCCCACTCACTTTCTTGTAAATACAAGCTTCTCCAAAAGTCTGTATAAAACCATATGCTTTGATCAACTCATCAAGCATATATTCCAACTCCGAGATGCTTGCACCAGTCCATAGATGGATTGCTGGAGCTTGCACATTTTGTTAGCACCTTTAGGATTGACGAAACCTTCTTGTTGCATCATATGCAACTCTTCTTTAATAAATCCATTAAGGAATGCAGTTTTGACATCCATTTGCTAGATTTCATAAAATGTGGCAATTGCTAACATGATTCGGACAGACTTAAGCATCGATACGAGTGAGAAAATCTCATCTATTCAACACCTTGAACTTGTCGAAAAACCTTTTTGTGAAAAGTCAAGCTTTGTATATAGTAACACTACTATCAGCATCTGTCTTCCTCTTGAAGATCCATTTATTTTCTATGGATTGCCGATCATCGGGCAAGTCCACCAAGGTCCACACTTTGTTCTCATACATGGATCCTATCTCAGATTTCATGGCCTTCAAGCCATTTCACGGAATCTGGGCTCATCATCGCTTCCTCATAGTTCGTAAGTTCATCATGGTCTAGTAACATGACTTCCAGAACAGGATTACCGTACCACTCTGGTGCGGATTGTACTTTGGAAGACGTAGAGGTTCTGTAGTAACTTAATTTGAAGTTTCATGATCATCATCATTAGCTTCCTCACTAATTGGTGTAGGAATCACTAGAACTGATTTCTGTGATGAACTACTTTCCAATTCGGGAGAAGGTACAATTACCTTATCAAGTTCTACTTTCCGCCCACTCACTTCTTTCGAGAGAAACTCCTTCTCTAGAAAGGATCCATTCTTAGCAATGAATATTTTGCCTTCAGATCTGTGATAGAAGGTGTACCCAATAGTTTCCTTTGGGTATTCTATGAAGACGCACTTCTTCGATTTGGGTTCGAGCTTATCAGGTTGAAACTTTTCACATAAGCATCACAGCCCCAAACTTTAAGAATCGACAACTTTGGTTTCTTGCCAAACCACAGTTCATAAGGCGTCATCTCAACGGATTTTGATGGTGCCCTATTTAAAGTGAATGCAGCTGTCTCTAATGTATAACCCCAAAACGATAGTGGTAAATCGGTAAGATACATCATAGATTGCACCATATCCAATAAAGTGCGATTACGACGTTCGGACACACCATTACACTGTGGTGTTCCATGTGACGTGAGCTGTGAAACTATTCCACATTGTTTTTAAATGAAGGCCAAACTCGTAACTCAAATATTCTCGTCTATGATCAGATTGTAGAAACTTTATATTCTTGTTACGATGATTCTCCACTTCACTCTGAAATTCTTTGAACTTTTCAAATGTTTCAGACTTGTGCTTCATTAAGTAGATATACTCATATCTACTCAAATCATCTGTGAAGGTCAAAAAATAACGATACCCGCCATGAGCATCAACACTCATTGGACCGCATACATCGTATGTATTATTTCCAACAAGTCAGTAGCTCGTTCCATTGTTCCGGAGAACGGAGTTTTAGTCATCTTGCCCTAAAGGCATGGTTCGCAAGCATCAAATGATTCATAACCAAGTGATTCCAAAAGTCCATCTTTTTGGAGTTTCTTCATGCGCTTTACACCAATATGACCTAAACGGCAGTGCCACAAATAAGTTGTACTATCATTATCAACTTTACATCTTTTGGCTTCAATATTATTAATATGTGTATCGCTACGATCGAGATTCAATAAACCATTTATATTGAGTGTATGACCATAGAAGGTTTTATTCATGTAAATAGAACAACAATTATTCTTTGACTTAAATGAATAACCGTATTGCAATAAACATGATCCAATCATATTTATGCTCAACACAAACACCAAATAACATTTATTTTAGGTTCAACACTAATCCCGAAAGTATAGGGAGTGTGGGGATGCTGATCATATCAATCTTGGAACCACTTCCAACACACATCGTCGCTTCACCCTCAACTAGTCTCTGTTTATTCTGTAACTCCTGTTTCGAGTTACTAATTTTTAGCAACCGAACAAGTATCCAATACTCAGGGGCTACTATAAACACTAGTAAGGTACACATCAATAACCTGTATATCAAATATACCCTTGTTCACTTTGCCATCCTACTTATCCACCAAATATTCAGGGCATTTCCGCTTCTAGTGACCATTTCCTTTGCAGTAGAAGCACTCAGTTTCAAGTTTTGGTCCAGCTTTGGGCTTCTTCGCGGGAGTGACAACTTGCTTGCTATTCTACTTGACGTTCCCTTTCTTTCCCTTTGCCTTTTTCTTGAAACTAGTGATCTTGTCAATCATCAACACTTGATGTTCTTTCTTGATTTCTACCTTCGTCGATTTCAACATCATGAAGAGCTCGGGAATCATTTTCGTCATCCCTTTCATACTATAGTTCATCACAAAGTTCCACTTACTTGGTGATGGTGACTAGAGAACTCTGTCAATCACTATCTTATCTGGAAGATTAACTCCCACTTGATTCAAGTGATTGTAGTACCCAGACAATCTGAGCACATGCTCACTAGTTGAGCAATTCTCCTCCATATTTTAGCTATATAACTTGTTGGAGACTTCATATCTCTCAACTCGGGTATTTGCTTGAAATATTAACTTCAACTCCTGGAACATCTCATATGGTCCACGACGTTCAAAACGTCTTTCAAGTCCCGATTCTAAGCCGTTAAGCATGGTGCACTAAACTATCAAGTAGTCATCATATTGAGCTAGCCAAACATTCATAACGTCTGCATTTGCTCCTGCAATAGGTCTGTCACCTAGTGGTGCATCAAGGACATAATTTTTCTGTGCAGCAATGAGGATAAACCTCAGATCACGGACCCAGTCCACATCATTGCTACTAACATCTTTCAACATAGTTTTTCTCTAGGAACATATCAAAATAAACATAGGGAAGCAACAACACGAGCTATTGATCTACAACATAATTTGCAAAATACTATCAGGACTAATTTCATGACAAATTAAAGTTCAATTAATTATATTACTTAAGAAATCCCACTTAGATAGACATCCCTCTAATCATCTAAGTGATCACGTGATCCAAATCAACTAAACCATGTCCGATCATCACGTGAGATGGAGTAGTTTTAAATGGTGAACATCACTATGTTGATCATATCTACTATATGATTCACGCTCGACCTTTCGGTCTCCAGTGTTCCGAGGCCATATCTGTATATGCTAGGCTCGTCAAGTTTAACCTGAGTATTCCGCGTGTGCAACTGTTTTGCACCTGTTGTATTTGAATGTAGAGCCTATCACACCCGATCATCACGTGATGTCTCAGCACGAAGAACTTTCGCAACGGTGCATACTCAGGGAGAACACTTATACATTGAAATTTTAGTAAGGGATCATCTTATAAAGCTACCGTCGAACTAAGCAAAAATAAGATGTATAAAAGATAATCATCAGATGAAATCAAAAATATGTGACATGATATGGCCATCATCATCTTGTGCCTTTGATCTTCATCTCCAAAGTACTGTCATGATCTCTATCGTCACCGGCATGACACCATGATCTCCATCATTTTGATCTATATCAATGTGTCGTCACATGGTCGTCTTGTCAACTATTGCTCTTGCAACTATTGCTATCGCATCGCGATAAAGTAAATCAATTATTTGGCGCTTGCATCTTATGCAATAAAGAGACAACCAGAAGGCTTCTGCCAGTTGCCGATAACTACAACAGAACATGATCATCTCATAAAACAACTTATATCTCATCACGTTTTGACCATATCACATCACAACATGCCCTGCAAAAACAAGTTAGACGTCCTCTACTTTGTTGTTGCAAGTTTTACGTGGCTGCTACGGGCTGAGCAAGAACCGTTCTTACCTATGCATCAAAACCACAATGATAGTTCGTCAAGTTAGTGCTGTTTTAACCTTCTCAAGGACCGGCCGTAGCCACACTCGGTTCAACTAAAGTTGGAGAAACTGACACCCGCTAGTCACCTGTGTGCAAAGCACGGCGGTAAAACAAATCTCGCGTAAGCATACGCGTAATGTCGGTCCGGGCCGCTTCATCCAACAATACCACCGAACCAAAGTATGACATGCTGGTAAGTAGTATGACTTGTATCGCCCATAACTCACTTGTGTTCTACTCGTGCATATAACATCTACGCATAAAACCTGGCTCTGATACCACTGTTGGGGAATGTACTAATTTCAAAATTTTCCTACGCACATGCAAGATCATGGTGATGCATAGCAACGAGAGGGGAGAGTGTTGTCCATGTACCCTCGTAGACCGAAAGCAGAAGCATTAGCACAACATAGTTGATGTAGTCATACGTCTTCACGATCCGACCAATCCAAGTACCGAATGTACGGCACCTCCGAGTTCAGCACACGTTCAGCTCGATGACGTCCCACGAACTCCGATCCAGCAGAGCTTTGCGGGAGAGTTCCATCAGCACGACGGCGTGATGACCGTGTTGATGATGCTACCGATGTAGGGCTTCGCCTAAGCACCGCTACAATATTACCGAGGTGGAATATGGTGGAGGGGGGCACCGCACACGGCTAAGAGATCAAGAGATCAATTGTTGTGTCTAGAGGTGCCCCCCTGCCCCCGTATATAAAGGAGCAAGGGGGGAGGCGGCCGGCCTAGGAGGAGGGCGTGCCAAGGGGGGAGTCCTACTCCCACCGGGAGTAGGACTCCTCCTTTCCTTGTGGGAGTAGGAGAAGGGAAGGAAAAGGAGAAGGAAGGAATGGGGTGCCCCCCTTCCCTAGTCCAATTCGGACCAGTCCCTGGGGAGGGGTGCGGCCACCCTTTGAGGCCTTTCTCTCCTTTCCCGTATGGCCCATTAAGGCCCAATACGAATTCCCGTAACTCTCTGGTACTCCGAAAAATACCCGAATCACTCAGAACCTTTCCCGAATATAGTCGTCCAATATATCGATCTTTATGTCTCGACCATTTTGAGACTCCTCGTCATGTCCCCGATCTCATCCGGGACTCCGAACTACCTCCGGTACATCAAAACACATAAACTCATAACATAAATCGTCACCGAAATTTAAGCGTGCGGACCCTACGGGTTCGAGAACAATGTAGACATGACCGAGACACCTCTCCGGTCAATAACCAATAGCGGAACCTGGATGCTCATATTGGCTCCCACACATTCTATGAAGATCTTTATCGGTCAAACCGCATAACAACATACGTTGTTCCCTTTGTCATCGATATGTTACTTGCCCGAGATTCGATCGTCGGTATCTCAATACCTAGTTCAATCTCGTTACCGGCAAGTCTCTTTACTCGTTATGTAATGCATCATCCCGCAACTAACTCATTAGTCACATTGCTTGCAAGGCTTATAGTGATGTGCATTACCGAGAGGGCCCAGAGATACCTCTCCGACAATCAGAGCGACAAATCCTAATCTCGAAATACGCCAACTCAACATGTACCTTCGGAGACACCTGTAGAGCTCCTTTATAATCACCCAGTTACGTTGTGACGTTTGGTAGCACACAAAGTGTTCCTCCGGTAAACGGGAGTTGCATAATCTCATAGTCATAGGAACATGTATAAGTCATGAAGAAAGCAATAGCAACATACTAAACGATCAAGTGCTAAGCTAACGGAATGGGTCAAGTCAATCACATCATTCTCTAATGATGTGATCCCGTTAATCAAATGACAACTCATTTCTATGGCTAGGAAACTTAACCATCTTTGATTCAAAGAGCTAATCAAGTAGAGGCATACTAGTTACACTATGTTTGTCTATGTATTCACACATGTATCAAGTTTCCGGTTAATACAATTCTAGCATGAATAATAAACATTTATCATGAAATAAGGAAATAAATAATAACTTTATTATTGCCTCTAGGGCATATTTCCTTCACACGAATAGTAGCCCGTAGATGAACGGTAGCTGGTGGAGGCCGGAGGAAGTCGACCGTGGATGAAAAGTAGCAGGTGGAGGCTGGAGGAAGTCGACAATGGATGGACAATAGCAGGTGGGGGCTGGAGCGAGGCAGTAGACGGTGGATGAACAGTAGCCCATGGAGTCCCGTTTTCCGGTTCGCCACACCACTCCCGATGAACAGGACCCCATTTCGACCATAGGCGCTCCAACACAAGTCCATTTCCTCCGTTCTGTGGTACGCCACACCGCTCCCGATGAATAGGACCTCTTTTTGACCGTAGGCGCTCCAACACATGTATGTTTCCTCTGTTTTGCGGTACGCCAGATCCCTCCCGATCAACAACACCCCATTTCGACCGTAGGAGCTCGAACAGAAGTTCGTTTCCTCCGTTTTGCTGTACGTAGACTGATACGTCTCCAACGTATCTATAATTTATGAAGTATTCATGCTATTATATTATCCATCTTAGATGTTTTATATGCATTTATATGCTATTTATATGATTTTTGGGACTAACCTATTAACCTAGAGCCCAGTGCCAGTTTCTGTTTTTCTTTGTTTTTTAGTTTTACAGAAAAGGAATACCAAACGGAGTCCCATTGACGTGCCAATTTTTGATGATTTTTTATGGACCAGAAGAAGCCCACAGAGCATCGGAGATGGACCAGAAGAGTCTCGAGCCATCCACGAGGGTGGAGGGCGCGCCCTACCACCTTGGGTGTGCCCCCTATCTCGTGGACGACTCAGAGACCCCCCTGACATGAAACCGACGCCAAAAAATCCTATAAATTCAAAAACCCCGAGAAAAAAACCTAGATCAGAAGTTCCGCCGCCGCAAGCCTCTGTAGCCATGAGAAATCAATCTAGGCCCTCTCTGGCACCCTGCAGGAGGGTGCCATCATCACCGGAGGCCATGGAGGAGGATCCGGAGGGGCCATCATCGCCATGAAGGCCAAGGACTAGAAGAGGAACCTCTCTCCGTCCACGGGGGAGGCCATGGAGGAGGAAGCACAAGGGGGAGAACCTGTACTCCTCTCTCTCGGTGGCGCCAGAGAGCCATCAGGAGGGGAATCGTCGCCGCGGTGATCGTCTTCATCAACATCACCATCATCATCACCATCCTCATCTCTTTTACACGGTCCACTCTCCCGCACCCCGCTATAATCCCTACTTGAACATGGTGCTTTATGCCACATATTATGATCCAATGATGTGTTGCCATCCTATGATGTTTTGAGTAGATATCCTTTGTCTTTGGGTTGATTGATGATCTAGATTGGTATGAGTTGTATGTTTTATTTTGGTGCTGTCCTATTGCGCCCTCCGTGTCGCGCAAGCATGAGGGATTCCCGCTGTAGGGTGTTGCAATATGTCCATGGTTTACTTACTGTTTGAGTTGCTTGAGTGACAGAAGCATAAACACAGATAAGTGGGTCACGGCGTATGGGAATAAAGGGGACTTGATATGTTAATGCTATGGTTGGGTTTTACCTTAATGATGTTTAGTAGTTGCGGATGCTTGCTAGAGTTTCAATCATAAGTGCATATGATCCAAGAAGAGAAAGTATGTTAGCTTATGTCTCTCCCTCATATGAAATTGCAATAGTGTTTATCGGTCTTGTTAACAATTGCCTAGGATAATTCCGCACACCGACCCATCATTATTCCACACTCGCTATTTACAATATTTAGTAATATATTCTAACTTTATGATAACAGCACCATCTTCTATATTTTAGCTCTCCGATACCATGCAAAGTTATCCTCTTCATACCCACAACGTAGTTTTATTTCTCATTTCTAGTTGGAAGCAAACATTCGGTGTACGTAGAGTCATATCGATGGCACATAGGACTTGAGAGAATATTGATCTTACCTTAAGCTCCTTGTGGGTTCGACACTCCATACTTATTACTTCCACCTTTGGAATTTGCTACGATGATTCCCTGCACTTGGGGATTATCAAGCTCTTTTCTGGCGTCGTTGCCGGGGAGCAATAGCGTGGGGTTGATATTTTCGTGTATGCTTGTTTGCTTTCTTCACTAAGTAGATTTTTTTTACCCTTTTAGTTTTTCTTAGTTGTGGGTGAAACATACAAAAAAAATCAAAAAAAAATGAAAATACAAAAGATGCACTTGCCTCATATGCCTAAAAAGTTTTTTAAAAAGAGAAGTGATTGGAAAGTTATGCATTGAAGAAGTGAGGGTCGACCTTGAGCACTTGTGTTCATGCTCATGGAAAAAATGTAGAATTTTTCATGGAAGTTTCTTTGTAAATAATTATCCCCTTGTATATATCCATTGTATTATAAAAATAATGTGCCAAGCTTTGGTTTTAGGATGATTAGATTGCTTGTTTACTATGTGCAGTACAAAAACAGAAACTTTGCCTGTAGCGCGTGAATTTACATTCTTTACTGGAAAGTCAAATGTATCTGAAACTTTTTGCACATTACTTATGTACAGAGTTTTTAAATTTTCATATTTATTTTAGAAATTTTGGAGTTACAAAAGTATACTAAATTTCCAGATTACTACAGACTGTCCTGTTTTTGACAGATTCTGTTTTTCGCGTGTTGTTTGCTTATTTTGATGAATCTATGAGTAGTATCGGGGGGTATGAACCATGGTGAAGTTGGAATACAGTAGATAATGTGCTAATATGAAATTGGAATGAGTTTTCAACAGTACCTAAAGGTAGTGATTTGATTTAGTATACTAACGGATCTCACAAAGTTTTTGTTAAGTTTTTGTTGATGAAGTGTTCGAAGAACGAGAAGTTACCGATGTGAGAAGAATAAAGAGAGGCAAGAGTTCAAGCTTGGGGATGCCCAAGGCACCCCACGTAGATACTCCAAGGATACTCAAGCATCTAAGCTTGGGGATGCCCCGGTTGGCATCCCATCTTTCTTCTTCAACAATTATCGGTATACCTTGGTTTTTGTTTTGTTCATATGATTTGTGTCCTTTGTGTTTTTATTTTTATGTAAGAACCATGCTAGTATGATATGTCACTTCATAAATTTATAGAATGATTCATGTTCTTCACTTATATCTTTTGAGTATGACCTTATAGAATGCTCTTTGTGCTTCACTTAAATCTTTTGAGTATCGTTTTGTAGAATGCTTCGTGTGCTTCACTTATATATTTTGAGCTTGGATATTGGTTAGTCTATATTAATTGTAGAATTCTCCATGAAATTCACTTATATATTTTTTAGTATGAATAATACTATTATCTAAAGCAGGTGGGGAAGAGTGTCAACTTTAGGAATTAGTGACCCCAGTATTCCGAATGAGAATAATTTTGCTTATGCGGAGAGTAGAAAATTTTCTATGCTTGTAGATCATGAAAAGAATGCTTTATGTTATGGTTATATTGTCGTATTCATTCATGATTCTACTGAAAGTTATTATGAGGGAGGAATATATGCTTGTAGGAGTTGCAATAATACCAAGTTTCCTCTCTATGTGCTTAAAGTTTTGAAGTTATACTTGTTTTGCCTTCCTATGCTAGTTGATTCTTGTTCCTATAAATTGTGTGCTCACAAAATACCTAGGCATAGGAAGTGGGTTAAATTTAAATGTGCTAGCCATATTCTTCATGATGCTCCCTTTATGTTTCAATTCTTATCTTTTGTGAGCATCATTGAAATCATCATGCCTAGCTAAAAGGCATTAAAGAAAAGCGCATGTTGGGAGACAACCCTATATTTAACCTTACTGTTTTTGTGTGTTCACATGATTAAGCTACTGTGGTAATCATGTCTTATAGCTTTCTTTCAATAAAGTGCCATGTAAGACCTTTGGGAATACTTGGGTGAAAGTTAATGTGATCTTGCTGTAAAAAACAGAAACTTTGCGCTCACGAGTTTAGCTGTAATTTTTTACAGAAGAGTGATTTTGAGTTGATTATTTTGGCAGAAGATTAATATACAAGTTCCTCACGTCCACCAATTTATTTCATAATTTTTGGAGTAGCAGAAGTATGGTTGCTGTTCAGATCATTACGGTCTGTTCTGTTTCTGGCAGATTCTGTTTTCAATGCATAGTTTGTTTGTTTTCTAGTTTCTATGGCTTATATTGCTAAATATAAATTGTAGAAATGATATGGTACAGTAGGCATTATTTAAGAACAATTATGAATCTTGTGTTTGACAGTACCAAAGTGAATAATTTGCGCTTTATCATACTAACCCATCTCACAAGTTCCGTTAAGTTTTGTGTGATTGAAGTTTTCAAGCTTTGGGTGAGATATCGATATGAGGAGAATAAGGAGTGGAAAGACCCTAAGCTTGGGGATTCCCAAGGCACCCCAAGGTAATATTCAAGGAAGACTCAAGCTCCTAAGCTTGGGGATGCCCTGAAAGGCATCCCCTCTTTCGCCTTCAAAACTATCGGTATACCTTACTCGGAGCTATATTTTTATCATCACATGATATGTGTTTTGATTGGAGTGTATTTTCAATTTTACTTGCTGTTTGAATAAAACCATTGGATCTGAAATCTTGAATTAAAAAAAATCCTCCCATGGCTAGTTAATTATTGGACTACTCAGTGTTCTTCACTTATATCTTTTGGTGTAGTTTGTCATTTACTCACGTACTTCACGTATATCCTATGAGTAAATGGTTGAAAGAATTGAATATCATAAATCTGAATTTATATATGTTTAATATGCTTATACCATGGGGAGTAATGACTTCACACATAATAAGTATAGGTGGTAAACTTATTGGAAGTTAGCAAATGCAGAATTGGTCACTTGAACAATTCATGAAAGAATATTAAAGGAAGAGACATTTCACATATAAATATACTATCTTGGACATCTTTTGTAATTGTGAGCACTCATTAAAATATGACATGCTAAAAGGTTGATGTTGGAGAATGAAGACAACTTAATGGGTTATGTTTTACTATATCCGAAACGTTATATTGTCTTGGATCATCCAACATGTTGAGCTTGCCTTTCCCTATCATGCTAGCCAAATTCTTTGCACCAAGTAGAGATACTACTTGTGCTTCCAAACATCCCTTAAACCAGTTTGGCCATGAGAGTCCACCATACCTACCTATGGATTGAGTAAGATCCTTCTAGTAAGTTGTCATCATGCATGCAATACAAATTGCACCTTAAATATGTATGATCTATTAGTGCGAAGAAAATAAGCTTTATACGAACTTGTGATAGGGAGGAAATAAAAGCGATGGACTGCATAATAAAGGTCTTTATCACAAGCGGCAATATAAGGTGACGTTCTTTTGCATTAAGATTTTGTGCATCCAACCATAAAAGCGCATGGCAACCTCTGCTTCCCTCTACGAAGGGCCTATCTTTTACTTTTATCTTCTACCCTTATACAAGAGTCATGGTGATCATCACCTTTCCTTTTTTACACTTTGTCCTTTGGCAAGCACTTTGTGTTGGAGCGATCCGGATATATATATCCACTTGGATGTAGGTTTTCATAAATTATTATTGTTGACATTACCCTTGAGGTAAAAGCTTGGGAGGCGAAACTATAAGCCCCTATCTTTCTCTATGTCAGATTAGAACTTTGAACCCATAAATATCACATGAGTGTTAGCAAATGTGGAAGATTAAATGATAGTTGAGTATGTGGAGTTTGCTGAATCAAAGCTCTTACATAGACACTTCTCGAAAATAAGATGAATTGCAATTGTTTGATGACTAAGAGCATGATCTGCTAGTTTTCAAGAAAGTTTATTATCTATACTTTAACATGTGAATAGCTTGTTACTTGATCATGAGAAGTTTTACGACATGAGCTACTGTTATGACATATAATGATGCTAGAAAAGGTGATTGAAATTATCATTGATCAAACTTGTGCACCCGCTAGCATTCACACTTCATAAATTATTTCTTTTATCATTTACCTACTCGAGGGCGATCAGGAATTAAGCTTGGGGATGCTGATACGTATCCAACGTATTGATAACCCACAAGTATAGGGGATCACAACAGCTTTCAAGGTTAGACTATTCAACCCAAATTTATTGATTCGAAACAAGGGGAGCCAAAGAATATTCTCAAGTATTAGCAGTTGAGTTGTCAATTCAACCACACCTGGATAACTTAGCATCTGCAGCAAAGTATTTAGTAGCAAAGTAGTATGGAAGTAACGGTAATAGTGGCAAAAGTAACGGTAGCAACGGAAAAGTAAATAAGCAAAGCACAATATGTGAAAAGCTCGTAGGCATTGGACCAGTGATGGATAATTATGTCAGATGCGATTCCTCATGTAATAGTTATAACATAGGGTGACACAGAACTAGCTCCAGTTCATCAATGTAATGTAGGCATGTGTTCCGAATATAGTCATACGTGCTTATGGAAAAGAACTTGCATGACATCTTTTGTCCTACCGTCTCGTGGCAGCGGGGTCCTAGTGGAAACTAAGGTATATTAAGGCCTCCTTTTAATAGAGTACCGGACCAAAGCATTAACACATAGTGAATACATGAACTCCTCAAACTATGGTCATCACCAAGAAGTATCCCGATTATTGTCACTTCGGGGTTGTCGGATCATAACACATAATAGGTGACTATAGACTTGCAAGATATGATCAAGAACACACATATATTCATGAAAACATAATAGGTTCAGATCTGAAATCATGGCACTCGGGCCCTAGTGACAAGCATTAAGCATAGCAAAGTCATAGCAACATCGATCTCAGAACATAGTGGATACTAGGGATCAAACCCTAACAAAACTAACTTGATTACATGGTAAATCTCATCCAACCCATCACCGTCCAGCAAGCGTCCGATGGAATTACTCACACACGGCGGTGAGCATCATGAAATTGGTGATGGAGGATGGTTGATGATGACGACGGCGATGAATCCCCCTCTCCGGAGCCCCGAACTGACTCCAGATCAGCCCTCCCGAGAGATATTAGGGCTTGGCGGCGGCTCCGTATCGTAAAATGCGACGGAACTTTCTCTCTCATTTTTTCTCCATGAAACGGAATATATAGAGTTGGAGTTGAGGTTGGTGGAGCATCAGGGGGCCCACGAGACAGGGGGGCTTGCCCAGGGGGAGGGGGCGCCCCCCACCCTCATGGACAGGGTGTGGCCCCCTAGCCTTGATTCTTTCGCCAGTATTTTTATATTTTCCAAAAGTTATCTCCATGGATTTTCAGGTCATTCCGAGAACTTTTGTTTTCTGCACAATAAACAACACCATGGCAGTTCTGCTGAAAACAGCGTCAGTCCGGTTTAGTTTCATTCAAATCATGCAAGTTAGAGTCCAAAACAAGGGCAAAATTGTTTGGAAAAGTAGATACGTTGGAGACGTATCAACTCCCCCAAGCTTAAACCTTTGCTTGTCCTCAAGCAATTCAGTTGATAAACTGAAAGTGATACAGAAAAACTTTTACAAACTCTGTTTGCTCTTGTTGTTGTAAATATGTAAAGCCAGCATTCAATTTTTCAGCAAAGATTATGAACTAACCATATTCACAATAACACTTAGGTCTCATATTTACTCATATCAATAGCATAATTCGCTAGCCAGCAATAATAATAAAACTCGGGTGACAATGCTTTCTCAAAACAATCATGATATGCTATAACAGAATGGTATCTCGCTAACCCTTTCTGAGATCGCGAAACATAAATGCAGAGCACCTTTAAAGATCAAGGACTGACTAAACATTGTAATTCATGGTAAAAGAGATCCAGTCAAGTCATACCCAATATAAACTAATAGTAATGCATGCAAATGACAGCTGTGCTCTCCAGCGGGTGCTTTTTAATAAGAAGGTGATGACTCAACATAAAAGTAAATAGATAGGCCCTTCGCAGAGGGAATGAGGGATTTGTAAAGGTGCCAGAGCTTGATTTTAAAATGGAGATGAATAACATTTTGAGCGGTATACTTTCACTGTCAACGCAACAACTATGAGATGGTGATATCTTCCATGCTACAAACATTATAGGCGGTTCCCAAATAGAATGGTAAAGTTTATACTCCCCCACCACCAACAAGCATCAATCCATGGCTTGCTCGAAACAACGAGTGCCTCCAACTAGCAACAACCCTGGGGGAGTTTTGTTTTAATTATTTTGATTTGCTTTGATCTTTTTGATCATGGAACTGGGCATCCCAGTTACCAGCCATTTTCATGTGAATTAGGAGCGGAGTCCACTCCTCTTGAGAATAACCCACCTAGCATGGAAGATACAGACAGCCCTAGTTGAAACATGAGCTACTCGAGCATACAAAACAGAATTTCATTTGAAGGTTTGGAGTTTGCCACATACAAATTTACTTGGAACGACAGGTAGATACCGCATATACGAAGGTATGGTGGACTCATATGAAATAACTTTGGGGTTTATGGAGTTTGGATGCACAAGTAGTATTCCCGCTTAGTACAGGTGGAGGCTAGCAAAAGACTGGGAAGCGACCAACTGAGAGAGCGACAACAGTCATGAACATGCATTAAAATTAATCTACACCAGGTGCAAGCATGAGTAGGATATAATCCACCATGAACATAAATATCGTGAAGGCTATGTTGATTTGTTTCAACTACATGCGTGAACATGTGCCAAGTCGAGTCACTCAATTCATTCAAAGGAGGATACCATCTCATCATACCACATCATCATACCACATCATAACCATTTTAATAGCATGTTGGCACGCAAGGTAAACCATTATAAACTCATAGCTACTTAAGCATGGCATAAGTAACTATGATCTCTAAATGTCCTTGCAAACATGTTTATTCATAATAAGCTGAATCAGGAACGATGAACTCATCATATTTAGAAAAACAAGAGAGGTCGAGTTCATACCAGCTTTTCTCATCTCAATCAGTCCATCATATATCATCATTATTGCCTTTCACTTGCAGGACCGAACGGTGTGTGTAATAATAATAGTGCACGTGCATTGGACTAAGCTGGAATCTACAAGCATTCATTTCAAGAGAGAAGATAAAGTAATATGGGCTCTAAGTTAAATCAACGACCATCCATATGAGAGCCACTAAGCATTTTCAATATGGTATTCTCCTCTTGACCCCCAAAGGAAAGAAAAGAAATAAAACTATTTACACAGGAAAGCTCCCAACAAGTAAAAGAAGAACGAGAAATCTTTTTGGGTTTTCTTTTTAATTACTACTACAAGCATGGAAATTAAACTAACTATTTTTTTGGTTTTCTTAAGGTTTATCAAATACACAAGAAGAAAGCTAGAAAAAGAAATCTAAACTAGCATGGATAATATAATGAAAGAGTATGAGCACCGACAACTAGAATAGTGTGTGAACATGAATGTATAGTCGGTGAGAAATATGTACTCCCCCAAGCTTAGGCTTTTGGCCTAAGTTGGTCTAATTCCAAGGATCGCGGCTACTCTCCCTGGTGTACTGAGGAGTGTCATCAGGATACCACTGGCTAGCGATCTCCTCCGGGTCCCACTGATAAGATGATGGCCGATAAGGGTCTAGTGGAGGTTCCGGCTCAGGCTCTGGAACAGATGTCTGGCCTTGATGAGCATACACCGCTTCCGACAAGACAAGGTAATTATATGCAGTTAAATCAAACAACAAAGTCGCAGGCAGGGTAATAATCTCATTGTGTTTCTTATTAAATCTCAGGTTATACAGAAGCATCTTATCTTTGTTGTCAACAATAAACTCATGCGCTACCAAGATCCTGTAATCTTAAAAGGAAAGGGGCAACATTGTCTCCTCTTCCTCATAATGCCTAATATGTGTCTCAAAATGTTTAGCAAGGCGTGCAGCATAGATACCTCCAAAGATGGGGCCCTTTGTACGGTTCAGGCTTAGCCTTTTAGAAATAACGGCACCCATACTAAAACTGTTATCACCAAACAAAGCATGGAACAAAATAATAATATTAGGAACACTGAAGTTTCCACTGTTTCCATGACCAATTAAGCATCGACTAGCAAATATGGCAAAGTAGTGTAAAACAAGAAAATGTATGCTAGTGATTCTCGCATCGGAACCCTTCTTCGAGTCTCCTACAGTAATAGTGTTAACAAAACCATCCACATCTTTACGATGTGGTTCATCTAAGCTGCCCTCAAAGGGTATTCTACATACCGCGCAAAAATTACGTAATGACATTTCCTTGAATTCATCATATAAATGAAAAGATACTGAACGAGGTGAATTCTTAGGATAATAGTAAAAGTTTTGCATGAAAGTATTGGTGAGCAAGAGGTACTGATCGATCCGGTTGTGGAGTAAGTCGGTGAGGCCCGCATTTTCAGCCAATGAATAAAAGTCTTCATAAATCCCGGCTGCTCTCAAGAAATTATCACATGGCCACTCACAAGGCCTTACTTTCGCTACTCGAGGAAGATTATACTTGGCCTATTCTTTCTCCTTAGCTTGTTTATCCTTGGAGCCTTGGCTAGAAGAGCCCCTCAATATTCTCCTTATCATTTTCTGAAATTTTCTGAAATTTTTAGTAACTTCAAAATAAAAGTGAATCAAACTAAACAAGATTGGTACAACTACTCCCACAAGTGAATAGAGCCTATATCATGCATTAGAATTACTTGGAACCTCATAAATTTGACATGCAAGATCAAGAATAGGGTCACCTATGCAGCAAAAATTTGCAATGAATAAAGCACTAGAACAAAAACTAATTGGACCATTAGAGGAGTCACATACCAAACAAAAATCTCCCAAAGCAGTTTTGTGAATGGAGCTTTGAGCAAGGAGATCGAAAATCGCAGCAAAATGAGCTAGAACTCATGCTTGAGCTGGATGGGGATTTTTTTGGGAGGAAGATGGAGTGTGTGGGTGCCGGAATAAGTGGAGGCGGGCCACCGTGGGCCCACAAGACAGGGGGGCGCGCCCAGGGAGAGTGGGCGCGCCCTCCACCCTCGTGGCCAGGTGCTTGCTCCCCCTGCTCTATTCTCAGTGCCTAAAATCCTCAAATATTCCATAAAAAATCATACTAAATTTGTAGGGCATTTGGAGCACTTTTATTTTTGAGATATTTTTTACTGCACAGATAATTCAGAAACAGACAGATAATACTATTTTTGCTTTATTTATTCTAAATAACACAAAGTAAAAAGAGGGTACAGAAGGTTGTGCCTTCTAGTTTCATCCATCTCACGATCATCAAAATGAATCCACTAACAAGGTTGATCAAGTCTTGTTAACAAACTCATTACGGATAACACGGAACCAGAGAAATTTTGAATAACACTAGGTTACCTCAACGGGGATATGCACATCCCCAACAATAAGAAAATATAATACTTTTTCTTGATAGTAGGAAGAGGAAATTTCAAAACCACCAATAATGATAGTTGGAATTTTTCCAATAGAATTGATGCTATGAACTTGAGGTTGTTTCCTCGGAAAGTGTACCATATGCTCATTACCATTAACATGAAAAGTGACATTGCCTTTGTTGCAATCAATAACAGCCCCTGCAGTATTCGAAAAGGGTCTACCAAGGATAATCAACATACTATCGTCCTCGGGAATATCAAGAATAACAAAGTCCGTTAAGATAGTGACATTTGCAACCACAACAGGCACATCCTCACAAATACCGATAGGTATAGCAGTATGATTATCAGCCATTTGCAAAGATATTTCAGTAGGTGTCAACTTATTCAATTCAAGTCTACGATATAAAGAGAGAGGCATAACACTAACACCGGTCCAAGATCACATAAAGCAGTTTTAACATAGTTTCTTTTAATGGAGCATGGTATAGTTGGTACCCCTGGATCTCCAAGTTTCTTTGGTATTCCACCCATAAATTGTAATTAACAAGCATGGTGGAAATTTCAGCTTTCGGTATCTTTCTTTTATTTGTAATGATATCCTTCATATATTTAGCATAAGGATTTACTTTAAACATATCAGTTAAGCGCATACGTAAGAAGATAGGTCTAATCATTTTAGCAAAGCGCTCAAAATCATCATCATCCTTTGTCTTGGATGGTTTAGGAGGAAAGGGCATGGGTTTCTGAACCCATGGTTCTCTTTCTCTACCGTGCTTCCTAGCAACAAAATCTCTTTTATCATAATGTTGATTCTTTGATTGTGGGTTATCAAGATCAACAGCAGGTTCAATCTCTATATCATTATTATTGCTAGGTTGAGCATCAACATTAACATTAACACTAGGTTAATGTTCATCACCTGATTCTGTCTCAGTATTGGAAATAGAAATATCATTGGGATTCTTAGGTGTGTCTACAACAGGTTCACTAGAAGCATGCAAAGTCCTATAATTTTTCTTTTTCTTCTTTTTAGAAGAACTAGGTGCCTCTAAATTATTTCTCTGAGAATCCTACCCGATTCTCTTAGGGTGGCCTTCAGGATACAAAGGTTCCTGAGTAATTCTACCAGTTCTAGTAGCCACTCTAACAGCAAAGTCATGTTTAATATTTAATTCATCGAGCAACTCACTTTGAGCTTTAGGTACTTGCTCTGCTTGAGTGGTAACTAAGGGAGTCCTGGATTAGGGGGTGTCCGGATGGACGGACTATGACCTCTGGCCGGACTCCCGGACTATGAAGATACAAGATTGAAGACTTCGTCCCGTGTCCGGATGGGATTTTCCTTGGCGTGGAAGGCAAGCTTGGCGATACAATATGTAGATCTTCCCCCATTGTAACCGACTCTGTGTAACCCTAGCCCTCTCCACTGTCTATATAAACCGGAGAGTTTTAGTCCGTAGGACGAACAACAATCATACCATAGGCTAGCTTCGAGGGTTTAGCCTCTCTGATCTCGTGGTAGATCTACTCTTGTACTACCCATATCATCAATATTAATCAAGCAAGAGTAGGGTTTTACCTCCATCGAGAGGGCCCGAACCTGGGTAAAAACATCGTGTCCCTTGTCTCCTGTTACCATCCGCCTAGACGCACAGTTCGGGACCCCCTACCCGAGATCCGCCGGTTTTGACACCGACATTGGTGCTTTCATTGAGAGTTCCACTGTGCCGTCGCCATCAGGAAGGATGCCACGTCCCGTCTTTAAAGACGGTGCTGTTGCTAAAGGAGCTTTGGCTATTGGCCAAACTCTCTGGCTAGGCGGTTTTCTTATGACCGCCTGTTCGGCCGCCGCGCCGATGATGACTTCTCGGGTCATCAAAAGCAATCTCCATGTCGACTCGGAACTCGCCGAGCAGTTAGATCCGATGGAGCTCTCTTCCTTAAACGAGCTCTTGGATCGCATCACCGCCCTGGGAGTCGCTACAGACTATGATCAGATTGGGCTTAAACCCGATCCAAGAGAAATTGACTCTCCCCAGGTCACCCACCACGTCGCAGTGGTGGAGGAAAAATGCGGCGAATCTATACCCATCTTAAGGACCGAATATGTCCGGATTCCCAATCCCCCCAAGCCGGATACCCACGGAGGGGAGGACATCACTCAAGCCCTGAACCTAAAGTCAGACAGCGGGCCAGATTCATTGGACAACATCCAAGAACCCAAGCTTCCGAATTCGGAAACTCCTTGGCCCCTGAGCCTCAGATCGGGCGAGGTTCCAGATTTAACTCCACCCGCCCACCCTAACATAAGGGATCTATCCCAAGTTCGGCAAGAGCCCATGGAAACAGTACATCATTACTGGGCCAGATTCCTCCTGGTTATGAACAAGATAGAGGACTGCCGCGAGGAGGATGCAATTTCATCCTTCTGCAATAATTGCACGGACATCTGAATCCTCAACGCCATAAGTTGCCGTGATATTACACGCTTCACTGACTTGGCATCCATGGTACAAAAATACTGTGCGATGGAAAGCGTCCGGAAAACCGAAACAATTCTGGGACGATCCGGCCCTGAATACAACCCCAGTCCAAAATAAAAGGGCGCATTATCGCCATGCATAGGGGTTAATCACCAAAAAACAAAAACCCTCTTAGGGTATGGAACCGTATTGGAGGGATGGCTCAATGGACCCTGTAAAATTCATAGTACAGAGGGCGTCACACCAACTCATAGCCTTAGAGCATGTTGGATACTCCAGCAGGTGGCCAGAAGTGGCGAGGAGCTTCTAACTCTAGAATCCACAGAGCACCACTCCAGGAATACCAGTATGGTATCAACAGTCTTCGAGACTTTCGCATCAAACAATGTGCGGAAACAAACACTCCGCAGCCTTAGCGAAGTCTACCAGGTAGCAACAATAAACCCATGGAGTGACACGGCTATTACCTTCAATGCCAGTGACGAACCTAAATTCCGAACAGCCCGAGCACCAGCCGCATTGGTCCTCAGTCCGATAGTGGACGGCTTTCGACTTACCAAGGTACTCATGGACGATGGCAGCAGATTGAACCTCATTTATGAGGAAGCCCTTCGAAAAATGGAAATAGACTGGAGCCACATTGAGCGAAGCAACACAACCTTTAGAGGAATAATTCCCAGTCGAGAAGCATGCTGTACAGGAAAAATCACACTGGATGTGGTGTTCGGCACACCGGATAATTACAGGTCCGAGGAGGTCACATTTCAAGTGGCCCCGTTCGGCAGCGGATACCACGCTCTGTTAGGGCGAGAGGCAGTCACAATTTTTCAAGCTATACCCCATTACGGGTACATGAAGCTCAAAATGCCCGGACCCAACGGAATCATCACTCTTGCTAGTGACCCGGACATAGCACTCCGCGCCGAAAACAAGACAGCCGCACTGGCCCTTGAGGCATTATCCGAAGCCATAGCGGTCGAGGAACTAACTGCACCGCGCTCCACGGTGGACAGGGATGAAGTGATACTCGACAAAAGATCCAAGTCCACCTCCTTTAAATCGACAGACGAAATAGTCAAATTCCAAGTCCATCCAACGGACCCTACAAAAATGACCTCCATCGGGGCACAATTAAGGCCTGATGTAGACGCCGCACTAAGAGAATTCCTACACGAAAATTGGGACATCTTTGCCTGGCACCCTTCAAACATGCCAGGAATCCCACGCAGGCTGGCCGAGCACAGCCTAAACATCCTAAAAGGATTCAAGCCTGTTAAGCAGGCTCTTCGGCGTTTCTCTGAACCTAAGAGACAAGCCATGGGAGAGGAGCTAGCCAAACTACTGGAAGCCGGATTCATCAGAGATATAAAACATCCGGACTGGCTAGCAAACGTGGTGATGGTACCAAAGAAGGACAAATCCTGGCGCCTATGCGTCGATTTCAAGGACCTCAACAAGGCTTGCCCAAAGGATCCCTTCCCCCTCCCCCGCATTGATCAAATCATCGATGCTACCGCAGGACAGAATTCATTGTGTTCCCTTGACACATACTCTGGCTACCATCAAATTAAGATGGCAGAGCAAGACCAAGCCGCAATGGCATTTATCACCCCATACGGCCCATTCTGCTTCAACACAATGCCCTTCGGGCTCAAAAACGCCGGCGCAACATATCAGCGCATGATTCAGACATGTCTGGCTAACTAGATCGGCAAAACAGTTGAAGCATATGTGGATGACGTGGTCGTCAAAACCAAGCATGTCTAAACTCTAATAGACGACTTGAGGCTCACGTTCGATAAACTCCGAATATATGACATCAACCTTAACCCAGAAAATTGCGTTTTCGGCGTACCAGCCAGAATGCTCTTGGGCTTCATTGTATCCGGTAGAGGAATTGAAGCAAACCTAGCCAAGATCCAAGCTCTGTCACAATTGGATATTCCAGAGGACCTCAAACAAGTACAAAAATTGACTGGATGCATGGCGGCTCTAAGCCGCTTCATCTCCCGCTTGGGAGAAAAGGCATTACCCCTTTATCGCCTCCTCGTGCGCACCAAACACTTCGAGTGGACGGATGCTGCCACGGCCGGACTCGAAGAAATTATAGCCATATTGGCAACAAACCCGGTCCTGGCCGCGCCTAACATCGGTGAACCAATGCTATTATACATTGCGGCAACTCATCAAGTTGTAAGCGCAGTGCTCGTCGTCGAACGAGAAACGGACGGACACAAATTCCCCCTTCAAAAACCAGTCTACTACGTGTCCACTGTCCTCACTCCATGCAAGTCACGGTACCCGCATTACCAAAATATAGCGTACGCAGTGTTCATGGCGTCCCGGAAGCTACGACACTACTTTCAAGAGTGTTCAATAACAGTAGCCTCCGAAGTGCCTCTTAATGATATTATAAACAACCGCGACGCGACGGGCCGGATTGCCAAATGGGCCATTGAGCTCCTCCCGTTCGACATAACCTATAAGCCACGGCGAGCTATCAAGTCGCAAGTTTTGGCCGACTTTGTTGCTGAATGGACTGAAGCCGAACTCCCTAAAGAGTATGTCACATATTCCAACTGGATCATGCACTTCGACGGCTCCAAAATGCTAGCAGGTCTGGGGGCTGGCGTCGTCCTGACGTCCCCAACAGGAGATACAGTTCAATATGTACTCCAGATAATGTATACGGACTCTAACAATGCAACCGAATACGAGGCCCTTCTACATGGTCTCCGGATGGCAGTCTCCATGGGCATTCAACGCCTGGACGTGCGTGGGGATTCGAACCTCGCGATCTCCCAAATAAATGGAGATTTTGATGCCAAAGATCCAAAAATGGCAGCATATGGCAATGCCGTCCTAAAAATGTCAGCTTGGTTCGAGGGGCTCGAATTTCACCATATAGCCCGGGAAAATAATCAGGCAGCAGACGTCTTGGCACGCACCGGCGCAAAGCGCGATGTAGTCCCTCCCAACATTTTCTTGGAAAGGATATTCAAGCCATCTGTACAATGGGAAGGGGAGTCTGGAAATAACAACCCGGACTCAGCCACACCACCTGACACCGAACATTCTGACACAACGGGAGGCTCTACCAACGAAGTAACATCCTCAGCCCACGTGATAATGGCAGTCATTGCCCCGTGGACAGAACCATTCTTAGCCTACCTAACTAGGCAAGAACTCCCCAAGGACCAAAACGAGGCACGCTACATAGTGCGGCGATCTAAAGCCTACAAAGTCCTTGAAGGAGAGCTTTATAGGAAAAGCACCACCGGAGTCCTTCAAAGGTGTATCTCCGAAGAAGAAGGGCGGAACCTTCTGGCTGAAATTCATGCCGGACTAGGCGGGCACCACGCCGCAACCTGGGCCCTCGTAAGCAAGGCCTTCCGTACTGGATTTTATTGGCCTACGGCCTGGACAGATGCTCAGGACTTAGTCCAATGATGCGTCGGCTGCCAATTATTCGCTAACCAAAGCCATATGCCACCCACTGCCCTCCGAACTATACCCATCACCTGGCCCTTCACGGTCTGGGGGCTTGACATGGTTGGACCCCTTAAAGGGGAACCCACAAGCAAAAATACTTATTGGTCATGGTTAACAAATTCACCAAATGGATAGAGGCCAAGCCTGTCAAGACGGCCGAATCCGGACCAGTGATAGACTTCATATCAGGGGTCGTACACCATTACGGCGTCCCCCACAGCATCATCACTGATAACGGCACGAACTTTATGGCGGACGAGGTAAAACTCTGGTGCAAAAACATGGGCATCAAGCTCGACTACGCTTCAGTCTATCACCCACAAACTAACGGTCAAGTCGAGCGGGCAAATGGTCTAATCATGAGCGGCATCAAATCCAGACTAGCGCGGTCCCTCAAGGAATCTATCATTCACTGGGTAGAGGAGCTCGACTCCGTACTCTGGGGGCTGCGGACCACGCCAAACCGCACTACCGGATTCACACCATTTTTTATGGTATACGACGTAGAGGCAGTTCTGCCCTGCGACATAATTCATGACTCACCTCATGTGCGGATGTATGAAGAAAGAGAAGCCGAACTCGATCGGCAGGACAGTTTGGATGCATTGGAGTAGGAGCGCGATGTGGCAAAAGCTCGTTCCGCATTCTATCAACAGCAGGCTCAAAGATATCAAAGCAGAGAAGTACGGGCCAAAACTTACAATGTTGGCGAATTAGTTCTACGCCTGCCGGACAAGAAAAAGGACAAACTCAAGCCCAAATGGTAAGGTCCCTTCATAATCGACCAAGTCCTGACTGGTGGAGCGTATCGTCTATGAAATGCATCGGATAACCGACTCGAGCCGAACCCATGGAACGCCGCGCGCCTACGAAGATTCTATGCCTAGCGCCGGACTCTGTGTTCTTCTCCTTCCTCTGTCTATTTTTTACACATTAGCTGTCTTATATTTCTCTCCTTCCCCCTCCTTTTCTCTTACAGCCTTTTAAGGGCTCATTCGCACCTCGTTCGCACACAATTGACGCGCTATCCACGCTCATTATACCTGGAGGCTTCTTCAACAGAAGCTTATTTATATGGGCCTCGTGCCCAAGACGTGCATCACACTTCTGCATGTACCTTTTATTCACCATTATATGCATTGATATGACTTAAGTTTTGGCCAAGCTGGGTTGCCTGGCTCCTGTGCTTACCCCTACGTTCCCGATTGTTCGGCTAGGTGGTAAAGGGAGCACCTCTGCGATTGTTACTGCCGGGTCAGCCGGATGTGTACCTCAGACTGGGTGAAGCCTAAAGCTAGCGTTCTTAAGGGAATATTCGGTCGGTGAACTAAAAGATGTTTTTTACCTTGATTATTTATCCGCCCCCAGATGCTTTCCTGCTTTTTTTCGCAGTTCGGGCATGCACTTTAGGGCATGCCTCCCAGGGAAAGGAACCCCTAACGGAACTATTCTCCCTGGAAGATGTTTCTTACTAACCATGTAATATAACATAACTAGTTGGGCACTTTTCTGCTAAAGCACTAATGACCCCTACGCCTGGTCTCCATGCATGCCCCGGTTCTTACATAACCGAGAGGGTATTCGGACACACTCCAGACTATCGGGTCCTGAGGTTGAAGCGAAAAGGTCTGCTATGACAAACGATCTACAATCCGGCTAGAAGGCATTTTACATGTCATTTTAAATTACACAGTCAATTTGACTGGGTATATTCCTCTTCAATACCATCCAACAGGCTGTCTAGTTTACAGTCCTGTTGGGAATATTTTGCGGCCAACTCTACCTGGCCGTACACTAAACTTACAGGGATCTCCTTCCCATCGGGCGCCATAGGTCCGACCTCGGCCATGTGGTTTGGGTCAGCCTTCATGTACCGCGTCTTCACCATGGCCCAGGCCTCCCTGGCGCCTTGACGGCAGGACGATATCTTCCATAATCAGAAGCGCCGCCATGCTCCCTTCAGCTTCTCTGCAAGCTCTCCAAGGCCTTCGGGCACGGAGACGGATGGCCACAAGGCCTGGGCGATGCCTTGCATCACCTGCCGAACTCGTTCGTGCAGTTGTGAGAGATCGAGAAGAAGGTCACCCGTAGAACCGGGCATTTCCTCCGCAGATCGACCTGTCAGCATACCTACAGACATAACGCTGTCAATTCGACTTCCTCGCCGAACTCTTCTTTTCATAGTTCGTTCAAGCACTTACTAAAAATGCCGCGTCGAAGCCGCTGATTCTCCTTCACGGAGTCCGACAGGTGAGCACGAACATCCTTTAGTTCCACGCCCAGCTGGGTGTTGGCATCTTGAAGCTTGTTCTTCTCTTGCCTCACCCTCGTAAGCACGCTCTCGCCGGCCTTTAACTGGCGCAAGAGTTGCTTCTTGTCCGGATCCACTCCGGCGCCATCTGCACTGTTATTGTCAGAATTGCACACATGCCGCACTTCACAACATACTTATCTTTCGAAGCGTATATTACCAGAGGGGGTCTCAGTGGCCTTCCCTGTTGCGGCTAGTGCGGCCTCAAGTTGGGATTTGCACTCTTCCATCTCCTGGGACAGTTGGGTATTCTTTTTGGCAAGATCCTGCATAACAAATGATCCTTAAATCAGTTGTTCTAACTATTTCAAGTCTCGGGGGCTACTGACATATATAACCATCAAATTTCTCACCCGTATGTCTTTTACATATTGCTATGTGGCTCTGGCTAGACCATTTTGAGCGGTACGGAGGTACGCATCTCTTGTATTAAAGGCGTCCAACGCCTCTTGGAAAAAACAAGCGTCACGAAGAACAGTCCGGCGATGCTTGTGGTTCATGGCACTCTCCACCTCGGAATTGGTGGCAGATAGCCCGTTCGCGCCCTCTTTCGGAGGAGCGTCCGGTGCGCGCCCCGTGTACGCCTCCGCTTCCGGACCCGGCCTTGAAGCCTGGCCGGTGGATATAGTCCGACGGGCGCTCTTCTTCCTAAAGAGAGCATGAGCGTTAGTATGCCTTGAGGGCATAAACCCTGGGCATTAAAGTTGCACGCCGTACCATTGTGTTGGCGTCTCGATCCGGTCCGCACTTCTTTTTAGCCCGCTGGTCCTTGATGGCCCTTGGTGGCTAGCCACCGCGGGCTCGGCCCTCCGCCTCAAGGATTTCCCCTGTGAAAAACGCCATTGTATACGGCGATCAAAAATAAGCATGGATGAATCCTCTTGAAAGTACTGGGACTTTGATCTCAGTTACCTTTGAGGCTGGAAGTAGTCCGGGATAATCGGCCGTAATGGCCACTATGGTGTTGTCCTTACTCAATTGATGAAACACCCCATCAATCAGCTCCACACATAAGTCTGGGTCCTCATGGGAGTCCGGGTCGAGGGACCGTTTTGGGTCCTCGGGTTGTGGAGGAGGGATGTTTATCTCCTTTACAGTCTGGCGTAGCTCCTGCGTTGAAATTGCTAGACTAATTACTTAACTATGGGAATATGAAAACGGATGGGAAAGTGAAAGTGTTCACTTACCCAGCTTGGAGGATTGTACATAGAAAATCTGCCCCGTGGGTTGACACGGAGGAATTCCTCCTCTTCTCCCTTGTACAAAGTGGACAAGATCTTCATTAGAGTGGCAGCCGAATCCGGCCCCTTACGGCCGCATCGGGTGGCGTCGTCCTCCCCGTTGAAATCACACATGGGGTGGCCTCTGTACTGAAGCGGCTGCACCCCCCGCGTAGTGCATATGGCCATGACCTCGATCATGGTCAGTCCGGAATGAGCTAACAACCTTATCTGGCTCATCAGGTAAAGGACCTCCCTGTCAGTTTCCTTCTGAGGGCTCCGTGGGCGCCAGCTCAGGCATTTCTTCAAGGGAGCATTATCAAACTCAGGGAGGCCGATCCGTACAGGGTCCGGCAGAGGGACGTCTTCCATATAAAACCATTCTGAAGGCCAGTCTTCGGACGCCTTCTTTGGGGTTCCGGATGGATATCCGGTCCCAGCGATGCGCCATAGTTAGGCTCCACCCACTTGATATATCCTGAGAACGGGGCACGAGGCAGAACAACTTCTTCCACAGCGCGAAATGGGCCTCAATGCCCAAAAACAGCTCGCAAAGGGCTACGAAGCCCGCAATATGCAATATGGAGGCAGGCGTAAGGTTGTGTAACTGGAGGCCATAGAACTCCAGGAGCCCCCGGAGAAACGGATGGGTTGGAAATCCGAGCCCTCTTATTAAATAAGGGACGAGGCATACCCGCTCTCCTTTGGAGGGATTGGGGACGCTCTCCGCTTGCTCTTCGCTATTATAGGTGGTGATCCCGGCTCGAACTGGGACCATGTAAGCTGGGGGGGAGAAGCCCCTTGGCTTGGAGCGCTACTAGCTTGCTGTGCGGGACGGAACACCTCTCCCAATCCCCAGGCTGCTAGGGGGACGAGAGGAGGAGCTGCGTCGGCCGGCCATGATGGAGTGGATCTCTGTCGAATGCGCTCCAATGAATGCTCATGGAAGGAAGATGATGTGATTCGGATCTAATTCCCCGCCTCTTTTATAGGCGGCCCATTTTTGTAGCTAGGGGGGTAAATGGAAAAAACACCATGTCTTTTCGCATTCTTTTGACACGTGGAAGATGGTCATTATTGGGCACAGAAGCCAAGGAGCGTAACATTCATCAGGAGCCGGACACTATTCGACAGGTATATGGGATTTGGAGGAGAACTCGCCTTGCAATGCTGAAGACAAATTTGCGCGCCGGACTCATCATCATTGAAGCCTGGTTTGGGGGCTACTGAGGGACTCCTGGATTAGGGGGTGTCCGGATGGCCGGACTATGACCTTTGGCCGGACTCCCGGACTATGAAGATATAAGATTGAAGACTTCGTACCGTGTCCGGATGGGACTTTCCTTGGCGTGGAAGGCAAGCTTGGCGATACAATATGTAGATCTCCCCCCATTGTAACCGACTCTGTGTAACCCTAGCCCTCTCCGGTGTCTATATAAACCGGCGAGTTTTAGTCCGTAGGACGAACAACAATCATACCATAGGCTAGCTTCTATGGTTTAGCCTCTCTGATCTCGTGGTAGATCTACTCTTGTACTACGCATATCATCAATATTAATCAAGCAGGAGTAGGGTTTTACCTCCATCGAGAGGGCCCGAACCTGGGTGAAAACATTGTGTCCTTGTCTCCTATTACCATCCGCCTAGACGCACAGTTCAGGACCCCCTACCCGAGATCCGCCGGTTTTGACACCGACAGTAACCATAGAAGTGTATTTGCTAATGAGTTTAAGTTCACCTTTAACTCTAGCCATATAATCACTCAAGCGTCCTATCATGAAAGCATTATTCTTTAATTCTCTAGCAACATAAGCATTAAAACTTTCTTGTCTAGTCATAAATTCATCAAATTCATCTAAGCATGGGCTATAAAATTTAGTTGACGGAATTTCAACTTTATCATCTCTATAGAGAGAATTTACCGTTACTACCTGTGTCGGGTTATCAAGACAATGTGTTTCTTCAATAGGTAGATTAAGACCATGTATTTCTTCAGTAGAAGGTAAATTCTTAACATCTTCAGCTTTAATACCTTTTTCTTTCATAGATTTCTTTGCCTCTTGCATATCTTCAGGACTGAGAAATAGAACACCCATCTTCTTCGAAGTTGGTTTAGGAATGGGCTCAGGAGTTGGCCCAATTGGCTCAGGAATTGGCTCAGGAAGGGTCCAATTATTTTCATTAGTCAACATATTATTCAATAGTAATTCAGCTTGGTCGACTGTTCTTTCTCTGAAAACACAACCAACACAACTATCCAAGTGGTCCTTGGAAGCATCGGTTAGTCCATTATAAAAGATATCGAGTATTTCATTTTTCTTAAGAGGATGATCAGGCAAAGCATTAAGTAATCGGAGAAGCCTCCCCGAAGCTTGTGGGAGACTCTCTTCTTCAATTTGCACAAAATTATAAATTTCCCTCAAGGCAGCTTGTTTCTTATGAGCAGGGAAATATTTAACAGAGAAGTAATAAATCATATCCTGGGGACTACGCACACAACCATGATCAGGAGAATTAAACCAGGTTTTAGCATCACCCTTTAATGAGCATGGAAATATCTTAAGGATATAATAATAGCAAGACTTCTCATCATTAGTAAACAGGGTGGCTATATCATTTAACTTGGTAAGATGTGCCACAACAGTTTCAGATTCATAGCCATAAAAAGGATCAGATTCAACTAAAGTAATTATCTCAAGGTCAACAGAGAATTCATAATCCTTATCGGTAACACAGATAGGTGAAGTAGCAAAAGCGGGGTCAGGTTTCATTTTAGCATTAAGAGATTACTGCTTCCATTTAGCTAATAACTTCTTAAGATCATATCTATCATTGCAAGCAAAAATAGCTCTAGCAGCTTCTTCATCCAGAACATAACCCTCAGGAACAACAGGCAATTCATAATTAGGGGGAGAACCTTCATCATCACTATCATCAATAATTTCATTTTCAATAATTTCTTTCTCTCTAACCCTAGCAAGTTGTTCATCAAGATATTCACCCAATGGCACAGTAGTATCAAGCATAGAAGTAGTTTCATCATAAGCATCATGCATAGTAGAAGTGGCATCATCAATAACATGCGACATATCAGAATTCATAGCAGTAGTAGCTTTAGGTGTCGCAAGCTTACTCAAAACAGAAGGAGAATCTAGTGCAGAGCTAGATGGCAGTTCCTTACCTCCCCTCGTAGTTGAGGGAAAAATCTTAGTTCTTGCGTCTTTCAAGTTCTTCATAGTGATCAGCAGATATAAATCCCAAGTGACTCAAAGAATAGAACTATGCTCCCCGACAACGGAGCCATAAATTAGTCTTGATAACCCACAAGTATAGGGGATCACAACAGCTTTCGAGGGCAGAGTATTCAACCCAAATTTATTGATTCGACACAAGGGGAGCCAAACAATATTCTTAAGTATTAGCAGTTGAGTTGTCAATTCAACCACACCTGGATAACTTAGTATCTACAACAAAGTATTTAGTAGCAAAGTAGTATGGAAGTAATGGTAACAGTGGCAAAAGTAACGGTTGTAGTAATTGTAATAGTAGCAACGAAAAAAGTAAATAAGCAAAGCACAATATGTGAAAAGCTCGTAGGCATTGGATCAGTGATGGATAATTATGTCGGATGCGATTCCTCATGTAATAGTTATAACATGGGGTGAAACAGAACTAGCTCCAGTTCATCAATGTAATGTAGGCTTCTATTCTGAATATAGTCATACATGCTTATGGAAAACAACTTGCATGACATCTTTTGTCCTACCCTCCCGTGGCAGCGAGGTCCTAGTGGAAACTAAGGGATATTAAGGCCTCCTTTTAACAGAGTACCAGACCAAAGCATTAACACATAGTGAATACATGAACTCCTCAAACTACGGTCATCACCGAGAAGTATCCCGATTATTGTCACTTCGGGGTTGTCGGATCATAACACATAATAGGTGACTATAGACTTGCAAGATAGGATCAAGAACTCACATATATTCATGAAAACATAATAGGTTCAGATCTGAAATCATGGTACTCGGGCCCTAGTGACAAGCATTAAGCATAGCAAGGTCATAGCAACATCAATCTCAGAACATAGTGGATACTAGGGATCAAACCCTAACAAAACTAACTTGATTACATGGTAAATCTCATCCAACCCATCACCGTCTAGCAAGCCTACGATGGAATTACTCACACACGGCGGTGAGCATCATGAAATTGGTGATGGAGGATGGTTGATGATGATGACAACGACGAATCCCCCTCTTCGGAGCCCCGAACGGACTCTAGATCAGCCCTCCCGAGAGAGATTAGGGCTTGGTGGCGGCTCCATATCGTAAAACGCGATGAAACTTTCTCTCTGATTTTTTTCTCCGTGAAACAGAATATATATAGTTGGAGTTGAGGTTGGTGGAGCATCAGGGGGCCCATTAGACAGGGGGCGCACCCAGGGGGAGGGGGCGCGCCCCCACCCTCGTGGACAGGGTGTGGCCCCCCTGGCCTTGATTCTTTCGCCAATATTTTTTATATTTTCCAAAAGTTATCTCTGTGGATTTTCAGGTCATTCCGATAACTTTTGTTTTCTGCACAATAAACAACACCATGGCAGTTCTGCTGAAAACAGCGTTAGTCTGGGTTAGTTTCATTCAAATCATGCAAGTTAGAGTCCAAAACAAGGGCAATAGTGTTTGGAAAAGTAGATACGTTGGAGACGTATTACGTATCTATAATTTATGAAGTATTCTTTTGCCAATATTTTTTATATTATCCATCTTAGATGTTTTATATGCATTTATATGCTATTTTATGTGATTTTTGGGACTAACCTATTAACCTAGAGCCCAATGTCAGTTTCTGTTTTTTCCTTGTTTTTTAGTTTTATAGAAAAGGAATAACAAACGGAGTCCAATTGACGTGCCAAATTTTGACCATTTTTTATGGACCAGAAGAAGCCCACTGAGCATCGGAGATGGACCAGAAGAGTCTCGAGCCATCCACAAGGGTGGAGGGTGCCCCCCTATCTTTTGGATGACTCGGAGACCCCCCTGACGTGAAACCGACGCCAAAAAGTCCTATAAATACATAAACCCCTAGAAAATAACCTAGATCGGAAGTTCCACCACCGCAAGCCTCTGTAGCCACGAGAAATCAATCTAGGCCCTCTCTGGCAACCTGCCGGAGGGGACCATCATCACCGGAGACCATGGAGGAGGATCCCGGAGGGGCCATCATCGCCATGAAGGCCAAGGACCAGAGGAGGAACCTCTCCCCGTCTAGGGGGGAGGCCATGGAGGAGGAAGAACAAGGGAGAGAACCTCTCCTCCTCTCTCTCGGTGGCGTCGGAGTGCCATCGGGAGGGGAATCATCGCCGCGGTGATCGTCTTCATCACCATCACCATCATTATCACCATCCTCATCTCTTTTATGCGGTCCACTCTCCCGCACCCTGCTGTAATCCCTACTTGAACATGGTGCTTTATGCCACATATTATGATCCAATGATGTGCTGCCATCCTATGATGCTTTGAGTAGATGTCCTTTGTCTTTGGCTTGATCGATGATCTAGATTGGTATGAGTTGTATGTTTTATTTTGGTGCTGTCCTATTGTTCCCTCCATGTCGCGCAAGCGTGTCCCGCTGTAGGGTGTTGCAATATGTCCATGGTTTACTTATTGTCTGTGTTGCTTGAGTGACAGAAGCATAAACATGGATAAGTGGGTCATGGCGTATGGGAATAAAGGGGACTTGATATGCTATGGTTGGGTTTTACCTTAATGATCTTTAGTAGTTGCGGATGCTTTTTAGAGTTCCAATCATAAGTGCATATGATCCAAGAAGAGAAAGTATGTTAACTTATGCCTCTCCCTCATATGAAATTGCAATAGCGATTGCCGGTCTTGTTAACAATTGCCTAGGATAATACCGCACACCGACCCATCATTATTCCGCACTTGCTATTTATAATATTTAGTAATATATTCTAACTTTATGATAACAGTACCAACTTTTATATTTTAGATCTCCGATACCATGCAAAGTTTTCCTCTTCATACCCACAACGTAGTTTTATTTCTTGTTTCTAGTTGGAAGCAAACACTCGGTGTACGTAGAGTCGTATCGGTGGCAGATAGGACTTGAGAGAATATTGATCTTACCTTTAGCTCCTTGTGGGTTCGACACTCCATAATTATCACTTCCATAGACCTCATTTCGGCTGTTCCGTCCAAGCCAGTTGGCTCCAGATGAACAGGACATATTCCGACCCAGTCGGTTGCCTCCCGATGAACACGACATTGTTTCCTCCGTTCCGACCGAGCCGGTTGGCTGCCGATGAACCGGACGACATCGTTGTACTTGTTAGAGACCCCGCCCATGTACGTACGTACTGTATTTACTATCTTGCAGCATGGCTGTACGTACGTGTACACGATATAGACGAGACTGCGTGACATGCTACGTCTGCGCCTCTACTTCCACACGTGCCGCTCCTTACTCGGCCACTATATGTAGAGAGACTGATCGACCACTATGTTCGTACATGTTCGCGACCAGACAGATAATGCTACATTCGCTTCAACCTGGTTGGTCCAAGCTGTCAGGGGTAAGAAGGCAGTCCCTTCCATCCAAAGATAAAGCCGGTGGGTCCCAGCTATCAGGGGGGGACATTTTTTGTGAAATACAGAGGCTCTTCCAGTGGATCCGAGCTGTCAGGTGGAGGAATCATTATTTTGCGCGTAATAAGGAGGCACATCCTTGCTGCGGCCGTGGACCTAGCTGTCAGCCTCTCCACTTACCGTCCTCTTCTGATGGCTGTCGTTCGTTGACCGTGTTAATGATGTCCTACCATCCGAGAGGACCAACGTGGTGGACGACGGCGCGACCTAGGAAGGGAACGACCCGGAGCCGGGGAATATGCAGCAGTGGATGCCCACGTGGAGGGGAGTACGAGGGTTGACTGGTTCGGCTATGGTTTGAGACTGCCGTTGCCAGAGAATAACAGGGGGTATGGGTGAGTAGAGGGAAGGTCTGGCCAGCAGTGGGAGTAGGGTGGGGCGGTGAGGTCGTTCACGGCAGCATAGCCGGCCACTGGAGGATGGAGCAGGCGGTACCGCTGGCGTTGGTTTTGGCGGGTGGTGCAAGAAGATCAGAGATTGAAGAAGTAGCAAGACCGTTCAATTAAAACCCAACGGTCACTGGTGCTAGAATCGTTCATTGACTAAGTTAACAAATCCCTGCGTATGCGTCAGCTTAGTAGACCCACGGGTCAACCTTCGAACCGGTGCGCCCCAGATGTCTGTGGGAGGAATCATTTTTTGCCACGTAATAAGGAGGCAGTTGCTTGCGTCGGCCATGGACCATGGGGGTCTCTATTGTCAGCCACCACCTACATCCTTATTCGAATGGCCGTCGTTTGTTGAATGTTGACCACGTTGAGCACACCGCGCCTAGAGCACCAACGCGGTGGATGATAGTGAGGCCTAGGAATGGAATGACCCGGAGCCGGCGAAGGCACAACAGTGGATGCCCACGCTGAGGGGAGTATGACAGTGGACTTGTTCGGCTGCGGCGTGAGGCTGCCGTTACCGGAGAATAACAGGAGGTGCGGGTTGGTAGAGGGATGGCCAGGCCAGCGGAGGGAGTAGGGTGGGCCGGTGAAGCCTGCGCGGCATCACAACCGGTCACAAGATGAGGTAGCAGGTAGTCCCTCCGGTGTTGGTTTAGGCGGCTAGAGCAGGAAGATCAAAGATTTGAAGAAGCACGTCGGCCGTTGGATGGACATCCAACAATAACTGCTCCTAGAATCGTGTGGTGACTATAAGTTGACAAAGCCTTGGGTAAACAAGTCAACCTCGAAATATGTGGCGTGTACAGCCCATTTGCTATTATTTTTAAAATTTACAACCATTTTATAATTCATATGAAATTTATTGCAGACCATTTTCCATTTTTAGAATTACTGCCCATTTTCTGGTCAGTACCAAGGTTAAAAATTTGAACTAAAAAATATGTGAAATTATAAAAATTCACATTTTTTTTACTAGGGAACAAAATATTTTTAATCCAGAAATTAGTAGCCATACTAAAACTAATTTAAAAATAAAGTAATACTATGTTATGTTAAAATCCAATGAAATATAAAATATTAGTGAAGAAGAAAAACAAAAAAACGAAACTAATTGCCCATCTGCTATTTTATGGAATTTGCAACCATTTTCATATTACTTTTAAGATTTACTGCCCATACTCTCTGGCCAGGTCAGAATGCATCCCTCCTCGTCTTCAAAGATTTGTAGCACAGTAAGTGTGTCACATCCCTAGCTTCTGGTGTTGCACTAGGCTAGATTCTTGTGTGCATCATGTCTAAATTTATTTGAAACTTGAAATGGGGATCAACAAACCCCAGCACCCCCCTGATAATACCAGGTTCAATTGAAAAACATTTCAATGAACCAAAAATGCCTTCACAAAATATTCATCATCTTTGGATTGGTCTTGAACCTCTGCCAAAAATATTGCACATTTTTCTATGACAACCTGGGTCACTGAATTAAATCATATGGTATTTGCATTTGGTCATTTAAATGCTATTAATTATTCTAAATGTCTAGATAATCATAAACTGAAATGTTTACTGTTGGATATATTTCAAATAGTGGGCATGAGCAGTTTCATGATTTTTTGAGAATGTCTAGGTATTTTTAATAAATCCCTAAAGACTACAAAATAATAGAAAACATAATTAAAGAAAAGAGAGAAGGACTTACCTGGTAGCCCAGCCAGCCCACCACTGCAGCAGCCCAGCTGGGCAAAGCCAGCCCGGCCCACCAGGGGCAACACTGTCTTCTTCCTCTTGCCAGGAGGAGAAGCAGTTGTGTGCCCGGCGCGCAGGCGAGCCGCGCCAGCTCCACCCTCCTTGTCTGGCCTCCCCAATCTTTTGGACGACGCCACGCCCCCTGCATCTCTCCCCACTCTCCCCGTGCTCTTTCCCCTCCCCTTGTCACTCTCTCTTGTGCGCAGCCACCCGAGCGCCATCGCCACCGTCCACTGCCACTACGGCCACAGCCACCCCTGAGCCTCTCCCGCGCCTCCCCAAGCTCCAACACGACATTGTCGCCCCCTCCGCCGAGCCACACGATGCCGAACACCCTGGAGCACCGCCATTGGCTCCATCTCCTTCCTCGGGCCACTAAGATCGTCACCGCCGTTCCGTCGCCTCCAGGCCTCCTCCGAGCACGTCGACCATCCCAACGTCTCCGCAGTGAGCTCACGGACCAAATCCCCCTCTTCCCCGCCTTGATTTCTTCCCGTAGCCGTCGCCCCCTTGAAGACTGAACTGTGTTGCCGCACGAGCTTGTAGCCAGCCATGTTCTGGTGACCATTTGGTCCCGTGCATGTGCCCGTTGCACTCACAGCGACACGTAGAGCCTCTCCAGCCTGCTACTTGCTCAAACGCAGGCCATAGCGCCAAAACCGCGAGCACCCGAGCTCCGGCCGCCGCCCAACACGCCGTCACTGCCGCTACGGGCCACCCCAGCTCCATTCGCTACCACCAGTGGATGCGCCACTCCTCCAGCTCCCCGTAGAGCCAAACCCCGTCGCAAACCACCGTTTGTAGCGCCGTCCGGAGAAACTCCGGCGAGGTCCCACCGTCTCCATGGTCGCCGGCATCACCTGCTGACATGGCGCCGGTTTAGTTAGCGCTAATGGCCCTGCTAAACACCTCTAGGGCCACTGACATGTGGGCCCCCATGCCTGTTAGGTTAGTTTAATTTTCTGTTTAAGGTTAGTTTAAAACCTAGTGGGGCCCACACGCCAGTGTTGACCCTGCTGACGTAGTCATTGACCAGGCCCACCTGTCAGCGACAGTAACCAGCCTTGTGTCAATGACATGTGGACCCAACACGTCAGGTTTGACTTGGACCAGGTTAGTTAACCTGCTAACGTCACAGTGATGCAGTGATACGTCTCCAACGTATCTACTTTTCCAAACACTCTTGCCCTTGTTTTTTACTCTAACTTGCATGACTTAAATGAAACTAACCCGGACTGACGCTATTTTTAGCAACACTGCCATGATGTTGTTTTATGTGTAAAAAAGAAAAGTTCTCGGAATGTCCTAGAAATCCATGGAGGCACCTTTTGGAATTAATAAGATTTTTTGGCGAAAGAATCAATGCCAGGGGACCCACAGGCTGTCCACGAGACAGGGAGGCGCCCCCCCAGGGCGCGGCCTCCTATCTCGTGGGCCCCCTGGACCTCCACTGACCTCAACTCCAACTCCATATATTCCGTCTCAAGGAGAAAAAATCAGAGAGAAAGTTTCATTGCGTTTTACGACACGGAGCTGCCGCCAAGCCCTAATCTCTCTCGGGAGGGCTGATCTGGAGTCCGTTCGGGGCTCCGGAGAGGGGGATTTGTCGCCGTCGTCATCATCAACCATCCTCCATCACCAATTTCATGATGCTCACCGCCGTGCGTGAGTAATTCCATCGTAGGCTTGTTGGACGGTGATGGGTTGGATGAGATTTACCATGTAATCAAGTTAGTTTTGTTAGGGTTTGATCCCTAGTATCCACTATGTTCTGAGATTGATGTTGCTATGACTTTGCTATGCTTAATGCTTGTCACTAGGGCCCGAGTGCCATGATTTCAGATATGAACCTATTATGTTTTCATGAATATATGTGTGTTCTTGATCCTATCTTGCAAGTCTATAGTCACCTATTATGTGTTATGATCCGACAACCCCGAAGTGACAATAATAGGGATACTTCTCGGTGATGACCGTAGTTTGAGGAGTTCATGTATTCACTATGTGTAAATGCTTTGGTCCGGTTCTCTATTAAAAGGAGGCCTTAATATCCCTTAGTTTCCACTAGGACCCCGCTGCCATGGGAGGGTAGTACAAAAGATGTCATGCAAGTTCTTTTCCATAAGCACGTATGACTATTTACGGAATACATACCTACATTACATTGATGAATTGGAGCTAGTTCTATATCACCCTATGTTATAACTACTGCTTGAGGAATCGCATCCGGCATAATTATCCATCATTGATCCATTGCCTACGAGCTTTTCACATATTGTTCTTCGCTTATTTACTTTTCCGTTGCTACTGTTACAACTAATACAAAAACCCAAAAACATTTATCTTTACTGTTGCTACCGTTACCATTACTGTCATACCACTTTTGCTACTAAACACTTTGCTACAGATACTAAGTTATCCAGGTGTGGTTGAATTGACAACTCAACAGCTAATACTCAAGAATATTCTTTGGCTCCCCTTGTGTCGAATCAATAAATTTGGGTTGTACTTCACCCTCAAAAGCTGTTGCGATCCCCTACACTTGTGGGTTATCAAGACTAATTTCTGGCGCCGTTGCCGGGGAGCATAGCTCTATTCTCTGAGTCACTTGGGATTTATATCTATTGATCACTATGAAGAACTTGAAAGATGCTAAGACCAAGATTTTGCCCTCAACTACGAGGGGAGGTAAGGAACTGCCATCTAGCTCTGCACTAGATTCTCCTTCCGTTATTAGTAAGCTTGCGACACCCAAACCTTCTACTGCTACGAATTCTGATATGTCACATGTTATTGATGATGCCACTTCTGCTACGCATGATGAAACTACTTCTGTGCGTGATACTACTTTGCCATTAGGTGAATTTCTTGATGAACAACTTGCTAGAGTTAGGGGGAATGAAAATATTGAAGATGCTATTGATGATAGTGATGATGAACATTCCCCCAATGATTAAGTATTACCTGTTGTTCCTAAGGGTTATGTTATGAATGAAGAAGCTGCTATCGAAATTCTTGCTTGCAATGATAGATCTGATCTTAAGAAATTATTAGCTAAATGGAAGCACCAGTCTCTTAATGCTAGAATGAAACCTGACCCTGCTTTTGCTACTTCACCTATCTGTGTTGCTGATAAGGATTATGAATTCTCTGTTGATCATGAGATTATTACTTTAGTTTAATCTGATCCTTTTTATGGCCTTGAAACTGAAACTGTTGTGGCACATCTTACCAAGTTGAATGATATAGCCACCCTATTTACTCATGATGAGAAGTCTTGCTATTTATATATCCTTAAGATATTTCCGTTCTCATTAAAGGGTGATGCTAAGACTTGGTACAATTCTATTGCCCCTGGTTGTGTGCGTAGTCCCCAGGATATGATTCATTACTTCTCTACTAAATATTTCCCTGCTCATAAGAAACAAGCTGCCTTGCGAGAAATATATAATTTTGTGCAAATCAAAGAAGAAAGTCTCCCACAAGCTTGGGGGAGGCTTCTCCGGTTACTCAATGCTTTGCCTGATCATCCTCTTAAGAAAAATGAAATACTTGATATCTTTTATAATGGACTAACCGATGCTTCCAAGGACTACTTGGATAGTTGTGCTGGTTGTGTTTTCAGAGAAAGAACAGTCGACGAAGCTGAGCTACTATTGAATAATATGTTGACTAATGAAAATAATTGGACTCTTCCTGAGACAATTCCTTAAGTAATTCCTGAACCAATTGAGCCAACTCCTGAGCCTATTCCTAAACCCACTCCAAAGAAGAGAGGTGTTTTATTTCTCAGTCCTGAAGATATGCAAGAGGCAAAGAAATCAATGAAAGCAAAAGGTATTAAAGCTGAAGATGTTAAGAATTTACCACCTATTGAAGAAATACATGGTCTTAATTTACCGCCTAAAGAACCACATTGTCTTGATAACCCGACACAGGTAGTAAAGTTAAATTCTCTCTATAGATATGATAAAGTTGAAATACCCTCTACTAAATTTCATAACCCATGCTTAGATGAATTTGATGACTTTATGGCTAGACAAGAAAGTTTTAATGCTTATGTTGGTAGAGAATTAAAGAATAATGCTTCTGAGATAGGACGCGTAGGTGATAATCTGGCTAGAGTTAAAGATGAACTTCACTGTATTAGCAAATATGCTTCTATGGTTGCTACTCAAGCTGAGCAAGTACTCAAAGCTCAAAATAATTTGCTTAATGAATTGAATAATAAAAATGACTTTGCCGTTAGAGTGGCTACTAGAACTGGTAGAATGACTCAGGAACCTTTGTATCCTGAAGGCCACCCTAAGAGAATCGAGCAAGATTCTCAGAGAAATAATTTAGAGGCACCTAGTTCTTCTAAGAAGAAGAAAAAGAAAAACGATAGAACGTTGCATGCTTCTAGTGAACCTACTATAGACACACCTGAGAATCCCAATGATATTTCTATTTCTGATGCTGAAACACAATCAGGTGATGAACATGAACCTAGTGATAATGTTCATGTTGATGCTCAACCTAGCAAAAAAAATGATGTAGAGATTGAACCTGTTGTTGATCTTGATAACCCACAATCAAAGAATCAACGTTATGATAAGAGAGATTTTGTTGCTAGGAAGAACAGTAAAGAAAGAGAACCATGGGTTCAGAAACCCATGCCCTTTCCTCCTAAACCATCCAAGTCAAAGGATGATGAGGATTTTGAGCGCTTTGCTGAAATGATTAGACCTATTTTCTTACGTATGCGCTTAACTGATATGATTAAAGTAAATCCTTATGCTAAGTATATGAAGGGTATCATTACAAATCAAAGAAAGATACCGGAAGGTGAAATTTCCACCATGCTTGCTAATTACAATTTTAAGGGTGGAATACCAAAGAAACTTGGAGATCCGGGTGTTCCAACTATACCATGCTCCATTAAAAGAAATTATGTTAGAACTGCTTTATGTGATCTTGGAGCCGGTGTTAGTGTTATGCCTATCTCTTTCTATCATAGACTTGAATTGAATAAGTTGACACCTACTGAAATATCTTTGCAAATGGCTGATAAATCAACTGCTATACCTGTCGGTATTTGTGAGGATGTGCCTGTTGTGGTTGCAAATGTCACTATCTTAACAGACTTTGTTATTCTTGATATTCCCGAGGACGATAGTATGTCTATTATCCTTGGTAGACCTTTTCTTAATACTGCAGGGGCTGTTATTGATTGCAACAAAGGCAATGTCAGTTTTCATGTTAATGGTAATGAGCATATGGTACACTTTCCGAGGAAACAATCTCAAGTTCATAGCATCAATTCTATTGAAAAAGTTCCAACTATTATTTTTGGAGGTTTTGAATTTCCTCTCCCTACTGCCAAGAAAAAGTATGATATTCTTATTGTTGGGGATTTTCATATCCCCATTGAGGTAACTTAGTGTCATTCGAAATTTCTCCGATTCCGTGTTATTCGGAATGAGTTTGTTAACAAGACTTGATCAACCTTGTTAGCGGGTTCATTTTGATGATCACGAGATGGATGAAACTAGAAGGCCCAACCTTCTGTACCCTCCTTTTACTTTCTGTTATTTAGAATAAATAAAGCAAAAATAGTATTATCCGTCTGTTTCCTGAATTATTCGTGCAATAAAAAATAGTCCAAAAATAAAAGTGCTCCAAATGCCCTGGAAATTTAGTATGATTTTTTCTGGGATATTTGAGGATTTTAGGCACTGAAAACACTGTAGGAGGGGCAAGCACCAGGCCGCGAGAGAGGAGGGCGCGCCCCCCTGTAGGGCGCGCCCCCTGTCTCGTGGGTCCCTGGTGGCTACCCTCCACTCATGCCAGCACCCACACACTCCATCTTCTACCCAAAAAAATCCCCATCCAGCTCAAGCACGAGTTCTAGCTCGTTTTGCTGCGATTTTCGATCTCTTAGCTCAAAGCTCCATTCACAAAACTACTTTTGGAGATTGTTGCTTGGTATGTGACTCCTCCATTGGTCCAATTAGTTTTTGTTCTAGTGCTTTATTCATTGCAAATTTTTTCTGCTTAGGTGACCATGTTCTTGAGCTCGCATGTTAAATTTTTGAGGTCCCAAGCAATTCCAATGCATGATATAGGATCTAGGCACTTGTAGGAGTAGTTGCTATCAATCTTGTTCAGTTTTATCCGCTTTTATTTTGAAGTTACTAAATTTTCAGAAATTTTCAGAAAAAGAAATAAGCTTAGAAGAATGTACCAAGGAGGTTCCTCGGCAAAGAAAGGGCCAATAATTGCTATACGTGAACAAGATGTTAATTTGCCAAGGGACGCAAATGTACGGGCTTGTGAGTGGCCATCCAATGATTTTATGGTCGAAGCAAGCTTCAAGGAAGAATTTGACGCGTATGTGCGTAATGCCGAGCTGGAGGACTTCTTACAAGATAAGTGTCCTCAATATTATCAATTGATCGATTCCTTTGTGCGGAGGTTCGAATATATTTCTGCGTGTAATTCTCCTAGTGTCATGTTTGATAATTATGATACATCTTATACCATGGATTTAGAGGATTTCACAACTGCTTGCAAACTCCCTCAGTGGGGTAATATCAATGATCCTCGCAAATCTGAATTTAAATATTTTCTTGCTAGTATTACTATGGGAGAATCTAGGGACGTAGCAGAAGCTACCATAGGGAGCATTCATTTTCCTGCTATACATTACTTTGCTCTCTTTATTGGTAGATGCATTAACGGTAAGGACGAGGTATGTCACATGTGTGCCCCTGATTTTTGTGTCCTCAAGAGTGTTGTGTCAGGTTATAAAGGCTATAACTTGGGGGCAATAGTTGCACGTAGGTTGCATAATAACAATAAAAGGCGAGATTTCTTTGGAGGAATTTATGCAACCCGTGTGGCTAATTTTCTTAATATAGCTCCACGAGAGGGGGATATGATTGTACCTCCTGTTTATTTGGATAGAGAAGCTATGATTGATCATCATTTTCTTGAGAGAATGAACAATTCCTCCATTATCGACTAATCTATGACAGACACAACATCGTCCCTGTTACTCTTCCTGCTCCCTACCTTTTTGATTATCAGGCAAAAGGAAGATATGTTGTCACCAGGGAAGAAGCAGCTGAATACGAGAGGGGAATGGAGGCAGCTCGCCAACACGCTGCTGCTCAGGAAGCAGTCGCCTCTGCATCTCAGTACTACCCCAATTTCACTTATGGATATCAGCCAGGTGGTCCTTGATATTAAACCAACTTAGGCCAAAAGCCTAAGCTTGGGGGAGTACGTATTTCTCACCGACTTGACATTCATGTTCACACACTAGTCGTCGGTGCTCATACTCTTTCATTGTATTATCCTTGCTAGTTTAAATCTCTTTTTCTAGTTTTCTTCTTGTGTGTTTGATAAACCTTAAGAAAAAACAAAAAAATCAGTTAGTTTAATTTCCTTGCTTGTAGTAGAATTAAAATGAAAACCCAAAAAGATTTATAGTTCTTCTTTCTTGTTTGGAGCTTTCCCGTGTAAATAGTTTTATTTTCTTTTCTTTGGGGGTCGAGAAGACCATATTGAAAATGCTTAGCGGCTCTTATATGCTTGATTGTTTATTTATTTTAGAGCCCATATTACTTGTCTTCTCTCTTGAGTTGAATGCTTGCAGATTCCAGCTTAGTCCAATGCACGTGCACTCTTATTATTATACACATCGTTCGGTCATGCGAGTGAAAGGCAATAATGACGATTTATGATGGACTTATTGGGATGAGAAAAGCTGGTATGAACTCGACCTCTCTTGTTTTTGTAAATATGATGATTCATCGTTCCTGAGTCAGCTATTATGAAGTAAACATATTTGCAATGACATTTAGAGATTATAGTTACTTGTACCATGCTTGATTAGCTATGAGTTATAATGGTTTACCTTGCGTGCCAACATGCTATTAGAATGATTATGATGTGATATGATGGGATGGTATCCTCCTTTGAATGTATTAAGTGACTCGACTTGGCACATGTTCATGCATGTAGTTGAAACAAATCAACATAGCCTTCACGATATTTATGTTCATGGTGGATTATATCCTACTCATGCTTGTATTCGGTGTGAATTAATTTTAATGCATGTTTATGACTGTTGTCGCTCTCTCAGTTGGTCACTTCCCAGTCTTTTGCTAGCCTTCACCTGTACTAAGCGGGAATACTACTTGTGCATCCAAACTCCTTAAACCCCAAAGTTGTTCCATATGAGTCCACTATACATTCCTATATGTGGTATCTACCTGCCGTTCCAAGTAAATTTGTATGTGCCAAACTCCAAACCTTCAAATGAAATTCTGTTTTGTATGCTCGAGCAGCTCATGTTACAACTAGGGCTGCCTATATCTTCCATGCTAGGTGGGTTATTCTCACGAGGAGTGGACTCCGCTCCTCATTCACGAGAAAGGGACGGTAACCGGGATGCCCAGTCCCATGATCCAAAAAGATCAAAGCAAATCAAAATAATTAAACAAAACTCCCCCAGAGCTGTTGTATGTTGGAGGCACTCGTTGTTTCGAGCAAGCCATGGATTGATGCTTGTTGGTGGTTTGGGGAGTATAAACCTTTACCATTCTGTTTGGGAACTGCCTATAATGCATGTAGTATGGAAGATACATCCATCTCATAGTTGTTGCGTTGACAGTGAAAGTATGCCGCTCAAAATGTTATTCAATATCTATTTTAAAATTGAGCTCTGGCACCTCTACAAATCCCTGCTTCCCTCTGCGAAGGGCCTACCTATTTACTTTTATGTTGAGTCATCACCCTTCTTATTAAAGGCACCCGCTGGAGAGCACTCTGTCATTTGCATTCATTACTATTGGTTTATATTGGGTATGACTTGACTGGATCTCTTTTACCATGAACTACAATGTTTAGTCAGTCCTTGATCTTTAAGGTTGCTCTGCATTTATGTTTTGCGGTCTTAGAAAGGGCTAACGAGATACCATTTTGTTATATCATGTTATAATTAGTTTGAGAAAGTGTTGTCATCCGAGTTTTATTATTATGGCTCGCTAGCTGATTATGCTATTGATATGAGTAATTGTGAGAGCTATGTGTCATTGTGAGTATGGTTAGTTCATAATATTTGCTGAAACTTGAATGCTGGCTTTTCATGTTTACAACAACAAGAGCAAACAAAGTTTGTAAAAGTTTTTCTTTATCACTTTTAGTTTATCAACTGAATTGCTTGAGGACAAGCAAAGGTTTAAGCTTGGGGGAGTTGATACGTATCCAATGTATCTACTTTTCCAAACACTTTTGCCCTTGTTTTGGACTCTAACTTGCATGATTTGAATGAAACTAACCCGGACTGACGATGTTTTCAGCAGAACTGCCATGATGTTGTTTTATGTGTAGAAAAGAAAAGTTCTCAGAATGTCCTGGAAATCCACGGAGGCACTTTTTGGAATTAATAGGAATTTTTGGCGAAAGAATCAATGCCAGGGGCCCACAGGCTGTCCACGAGACAGCCCCTCCCCCAGGGCACGGCCTCCTATCTCGTGGCCCCCCTGGACCTCCACCGACCTCAACTCCAACTCCATATATTCCGTCTCGGGGAGAAAACAATCAGAGAGAAAGTTTCATCGCGTTTTACGACATGAAGCCGCCGCCAATCCCTAATCTCCCTCGGGAGGGCTGATCTGGAGTCCGTTCCGGGCTCCGGAGAGGGGGATTCATCGCCGTCGTCATCATCAATCATCCTCCATCACCAATTTCATGATGCTCACCACCGTGCATGAGTAATTCCATCGTAGACTTGCTAGACGGTGATGGGTTGGATGAGATTTACCATGTAATCAAGTTAGTTTTGTTAGGGTTTGATCCCTAGTATCCACTATGTTCTGAGATTGATGTTGCTATGACTTTGCTATGCTTAATGCTTGTCATTAGGGCCCGAGTGCCTTGATTTCAGATCTGAACCTATTATGTTTTCATGAATATATGTGTGTTCTTGATCCTATCTTGCAAGTCGATAGTTAGCTATTATGTGTTATGATCCGACAACCCCGAAGTGATAGTAATCGGGATACTTCTCGGTGATGACCGTAGTTTGAGGAGTTCATGTATTCACTATCTGTTAATGCTTTGGTCCTGTTCTCTATTAAAAGAAGGCCTTAATATCCCTTAGTTTCCACTAGGACCCCGCTGCCATGGGAGGGTAGGACAAAAGATGGCATGCAAGTTCTTTTCCATAAGCACGTATGACTATTTACGGAATACATGCCTACATTACATTGATGAATTGGAGCTAGTTCTATATCACCCTATGTTATAACTATTGCACGAGGAATCGCATCCGGCATAATTATCCATCACTGATCCATTGCCTACGAGCTTTTCACATATTGTTCTTCGCTTATTTACTTTTCCGTTGCTACTGTTACAACTACTACAAAAACCCCAAAACATTTATCTTTACTGTTGCTACCGTTACCATTGCTGTCATACCACTTTTGCTACTAAACACTTTGCTGCAGATACTAAGTTATCCAGGTGTGGTTGAATTGACAACTCAACTGCTAATACTCAAGAATATTCTTTGGCTCCCCTTGTGTCGAATCAATAAATTTGGGTTGTACTTCACCCTCGAAAGCTGTTGCGATCCCCTACACTTGTGGGTTATCACTCAGTGCTGACGCGACAAGTCATTTTATGAATTAAACTTAAGTTAGGAAATTCCAGAAAATGCCCAAAACTTCTAAAATTCATAGAAGTTCAACCATAACTCCAAATGAGAAAAGTTATATATGAAAAATTATCAGAAAAATCCAATCTATCCATCTGTAACATTTTCATGCGTCTTAGAACAACTTATAGCTACTGTTTAGGACAAATCATATAAATGGCATTTGAATAACCACATATGGAGTTTGAATTTGAATCTTGGATTCAAACCAACTCCATTTAATCTGTTGCTAGTTGTATTAGCTCAAATCACAGCATATTGACATGTCATGATCAAGCATCATATTGTGCATTGCATTGATTGTGTTCTTCCTTGTTTGGCGGAATTTGTCCCCTCTTAATAGACGACATTCCGACGATGAGTTCGATGACACCGATGAAGAACTATACTATCTTCAGAAGTGCCAGGCAAGCAAAACCCCCCGTGTTCATTCTGACACAATCCCACTCTCTCGCTCCTGCTCTCTTTTATTGCATTAGGACAACAATGATTCATCTGTTACTTTCTGTAGTAGTTGAACCCCTTCCCCTTTGCATGACCTATCATTGGCACAGTAAATAGATGAAACCCACTAGCATCAGTAGGAGTTGTTTGAGCCCTGATGTGCCTAATCATTCATGCTTGTTTGTCATGCCTGCTACTGCTTAGAGTTGAGTCAGGTCTGATTCATCACGGATGAATTGGAATGGTGATGAACATGTCCTACTGTGTGATCTAAGTGTATGAACACGATTTGGTAAAGGTAGCGGTGAGAGGCCATGTAGGAGTACATGGTGGGTTGTCTCATTGAAATCGTCCTCAGGAACTGAGTTTTGTGTTTCTGATCCATCAAACAGCTACTACCATGCATTAGGCCCTAAAATATGAACCCGCTCGACTTCTTAACCATCCTAGTCCTCTGTCTAGGAGTTGCAAGTAGTTTCTAGTGTTTGTAGTATGTTGGAGGTCGTGCGCAGCGCTGACCCGAGGGGTGGGCTGTGATGCGGTAGGCACGTGGCATGATGTACCGGGCGCCCGTTTGGTGTCTTAGGAACCCTGCACACATTGTTCGGGGTCGTATGTGAAAACCTTGGACGGACTCCCTGCGGATGGAACCTGGATAGGCAATAAACCTGGACTATAGACTTGAGTGTTTAAGTAGGTCGTGGTCTACACCCATGTTGGCTTTTGCTTGAAGTCTGCCGACCACATGTCGTGTGCAGACGCTAAGTGGTGGAAACATGTATAAAGAAGTACACCCCTGCAGGGTTATAAATAATCTATTTGAATAGTCGCGTCTGCGGTAAAGGACCTCTGGGTTGCCTATACAGTTCATAGACAAGTCAAAGTGGATACTCTAAAATGCACAAGATAAGCGTGAGCGCTATGGATGGCGTTCTCATAGGGAGACGGGAGCGGATCATGATGGTGTATTGATATGGTGAATATGTGGACTCGTGTGCGCCACCTCAAAAGAGTTACTTGCAGTCGTAGTTCAGGATAGCCACCGAGTCAAGTTGGCTTGCTGCAGTTAAACCCCACCATCCCTTTTGTTGATAATGATGCATATGTAGTTAGATCTGATGTAAGTCTTGCTGGGTACATTTATACTCACGTTTGCCTAATTTATGTTTTTGCAGAGAGACTTCAGTCTCGCTAGTAGTTCCGCGTGGACTTCGACGTTTAGCTTGTTACCTCAGCTACGATCTTGTGCCCTCGGTAGGATCTGGTAGATAGTCAGGCTTCTCAGCCTTTTTCATTTATAGTTGTCTGTACTCAGACATGTTAAGTTTCCACATGTGCTTTGACTTGTATGCTTTGAATGTTGGGTCATGAGACCCATGTTTGTAATATCTCGCTCCTCGGAGCCTATTGAATAAAATACTTGAGTTGTAGAGTCATGTTGTGATGCCATGTTGTATTTGCACATATCGAGCATATTGTGTGTATGTTATTGAAATGCTTGGTATGTGTGGGATCTTACTATCTAGTTGTTTATCCTTGGTAGCCTCTCTTACCGAGAAATGTCTCCTAGTGCTTCCACTAAGCCATGGTAGCTTGCTACTTCTCCGGAACACTTAGGCTGGCCGGCATGTGTCCTTCTTCGTTCCTGTGTCTGTCCCTCCGGGGAAATGTCACGCGGTGATCCTTTAAGTCCTTGTAGCTTGCTACTACTTGGGATTCATTCGCTGTTGATCGACATGTTCGTTGCTAGGTCACGTATGCATGTCCCTGTAAGTTAGCGCCACTTTGGGTTCACGACTAGCCATGTCAGCCTGGGTTCTTTGTCATATGGATGCTAGCGACACTATAATATACGTGAGCCAAAAGGCGCAAACGATCATGGGCCTTGTAAGGAGACACCCGTGGGAATACCGTGCGTGAGGCCACAAAGTGATATGAGGTGTTACATGCTAGATCGGTATGGCAAAGGATCAGGGTCCTGATAGATTTGGTATCAGAGCCTGACTGCCTGTAGGATTACCAAGCCAGACTGGTCGAAGTTGCGTCTAGAAATTCTTTAGTTATATAAGGGAATTGATTGTGGATAGGAATGTAAGGCTCTTTTTACTCCTTTACCTCATGCCCTTCCGATCCGATTCATCTTATCTTTTCTACGGGGTTAAGGAACTAGGCTTTCTCTTCTTTCTATCAGGATCACGTGTTACTAATTTGTAGACTTGTAAGATTGATAAATTTAAGCCTCAGTTCAGTTCCTACTACTCCCATATGTTGACCAGTGATCTCAGAACCTTGATATTGTGACGATCGAGTGGTTATGCCACCACTTGCAAGATGTCTTAAATCTTTTCGAGCATTTACAACCATTATGTTGTCCGAGTCATCCCAGGTTTCTAAACAGTCTGATGCATTTGCAAATCCCTTCTTACTGTTTTGAAGTTTCTTTGTGCTAGATCAACCACACCAATCAGTGTGTTGAGGTACTTTATTGCCTCGGCATTTATGTTGGAGCTATTATTATGACCCTAGGTGTCTAGAGTATCACCTAGTAATCTAGCCATGCTTTGTGTTCCCAGTGTGATGATCATGGCCATCATTCTCAAAAGCATCCCGTGATGCCACTTAGTAGTAGGTATTCTATTCCTGGGTTCTTGAACCCGAGATTCACCTTACTTACTTCATGTTGATAGTGTTTGCTCATTCCTTTAGGATATTAGCAACCTTCGCATTAGTCCTCGAGGTTCGTGGCACATCCTTCTTCCAAATACCATGAACTCCTTATGGCAGAAGTTCCTAGCTGAACTGAAAGACCACAATCAGAGTGCTCCTGATGAGTTCTCGATTCTATGTTGTGACTCTGCCAGTTCTACCTTTCCGCATGGGTTATCCGGAAGAAATATGATGAGCTTTGTTCGACATACTAATCTATGCATCCACAACTCAGAAAATTATGTGTTCCTTTGAGTTGTTCTCCCTTTAGATGTATTCTGACCCCTGTCTATTAATTGATAGTCGGGAGTAGTTCTGCATTCGTGTTTATCGGTGTCTATTATTCTTGTGGTCTGTCAAGCCATTCTATTCGGAATGACTAGGAGAAACAAACTTCAGTACCTCATCCATATCCAGGATTGGGTCAAAGCAGTTGTATTTCGTAGATCAAATGCCAATCCAGCTTTCGATTCTGTTCTACCTTGGAGTATTACCATCTTTATATCAAGAATGTCATGGGAATTGCACACTAGCCTATGAACTCTTGATACAGTGATACTTCTCGCCCTCATTACTCATTTCTCGGTCCTCATGTTGTTGCAACCGGAATACCGACAAGTGAATCGTGATGTGTGAAATCTATACTCCTAGCAACTCCGTTGCTTGGTAGTTAAAGGACAATAAGTTCATCCTTAGTGTATTGGTTATTGAATCGCCATCCTAAGATTGATCATGCTACCCAGTCCCTACTTCTGGGTGCACTCTTTGATCAATGAGTTGGGATTGTGTCAATCCCTCGCTCTTTTGATCATATCGTCTTGCCCTGAGAAGCAAGATTGTTCTCGATCCTAGTAACATATCGGTGGTTCGTTATTTTTCGGATATCTTCTCGGAGGTATCACCAGGTTGTCACCTGACCGCTATGTTGAGCTCGTGATCAAGTTGGTTTTCGAAAACCACCCTTTCTCCAAGAATCTGTGTTGGATACCCTGAGCTAGTTGGATAAGCTAAACAACAACTTGGAGAGTTGGAAGATGAAAGCTTGTCCGACTTACCTCATTTCAAGGGTTATATTTGTGTATGTTGAAGAAACATGATATCTTCATCGATTGATCCCTGCGATCAGTTAATGGACCTATCATCTTATCCAATCTTTGATTTGAGTGTGGGATATTCTCAAATCAAATCAGAACCAACGATGTTCGTAATCTTGTCTTACTCGTGATTTTTCCTCAAGCATACTCCATTATATCTTTTGGTCTGATCAATGCTATCACATGTTCACATAATTGTGGAATTCCATTTATATGGAAACCTGGATGAATTGTTGTTGATCCCATCGATGACATCCTTATCTTCTCCATAATCTTGATGAACATTAAGCTAGTGTTGGAAACTTCTATAAGCATTATCTTCATGTCCCATGCATGAAGCATATGTTCGGATGAAAGAAGTGACTTCCTCTAATTCATGTGCATTTGATGCAAGTTGCCGCCGTAAATTCGAGAAAGTCAATGTTGCTTCCTCTGGAATCATCCCAAATCAGTCATGCATACGTGCGAAGTACTCTATGGTTTGATAGGTTGGCCGCCTCCATTCTATATGTGTTTCCTAGCACACCAAGCTACTGATTGATTTGTTCAAGGAGAAGAAGTTTCTTTTTAAGAGCTAACCCGGGCTTAATCAAGGACTTTGTTATCCACCATAATGGTTCCCCACCTGAACTCGGTAGTGTTTTATTATAAGACTACTACGTGGCCATGCTTGTCTGGGACAACGTGTTCACATGTTTGTAGCAGAAGCAACTCATGTTTTGGAGCTTTCTACCGTAGTCCATTCCCCGAGAATCTCGCAACGTCATCTCGTCAATTTGTGTTGCGAACTTTCATTTTTCCTTCTAGACCTGATGAGTCTGGAATATTCTGACACCAACCAGATCTGAATCTCAGGCATATATGATGGTTGGAACGTTTCAGAGAACTATAATATTGGTCTCCCTGTAACCCGATAAAGTGGATGTCGTGGCCAACATACCCAGCCGGAAGACCTATTATTGTAGTATCTTGATTGAAGAAGTTGGTCACCTCCCCATAAGTATTTCATAGGATTTATCTTCCGTAGTTGTTCCTTATGGTTTTTTTTGTGCTCCCGAAGTCCGACCTTTTAATTGATGTTCTAGATACCAAACCATGTAAATGGGTTACACTAGCACATCAAGGAGAACATTAGTATAGCGGAGTGCTAAATGTCTCTCGGTCGATCGTCCAAATTTTGTTTCCTTACCCTCGCTAAGGTGAAATCTGAGAATGTGTTATCTTCCTTTGCATCTGCATCCTCCACCAATATCCATCATGGTAGTATGCTGTGTTGCCGGCATCCTTGACACGGATGTTGGTAAAACCTTGATGAATATGGAAATGCTCAAGTTCTTGAGAGCATGCACAAGCTCTAGGTTTTATCATTGGCACCAATTGGGATTGCCCCAGTTTTCCTCGATTATGCTATAACCATTCCAACAGTGGAATCACTCTCTACTGTTGAGCTTCTCTCTAGTTACTAGGATCATTTCCAGCATTTGTATTTTATTCCCATCTTGCACCACCACTGTGCCACCCTACCACGGACAACCCTTCTCAGTAATTACTGATCAGGATCATTTCCAAGTGGTCCTACCATGGGTTCCATCCATTTCCGGTGATAAGCAAATCACCCCTTGTGTTGTCTTCAACAAGGTAATCCACATCGTCCATTCTAGCCTGGGTTTGCATCCTTTCATACTTCGTCAAATGATTGTTGGTGAATTGTCTTAGGCTGGTATAAAGAGTCTCAATGATCTCTATATCAAAAGCAATTGTTTTGCCACTTAGGGGATGATTCTATGGGTCACCCTCCTCCAAGATGTCTCATTATGGTGTCATGGCAACTCAACTCCTCGCTGCGTTGACAACTGTTCACCACCTTTTTAAGTGTGTAATTGTTGCCTACCTAGTGAACCTTCGTCATTTGTTTCACCCCATCCCTCTAGATGTATGTTTCGTGTCTCAGCTTGAGAAATGTCTCAATGTCTCACTCCGTGAGTTGATCTTGAGTTGTTCGATCTTCGAGAAGATTGATCCTTCTAAACTTTTCCCTTTCGTCTTGCTGTCATGTTAGTTGGAGTTCTCAAAGCAAGACATCGGGACAATGTTGATGATCGAATCAATGCCCATGTGAGGTGCAACCTGGATCGTGAAGATCATGTTAGCTTGTGTCCCCTCTGACTTCCTACCTCACGTTTTGAATCTCGGGACGAGATTCTTGTTTAGTGGGGGGTGAGTTGTCACATCCCTAGCTTCTGGTGTTGCACTAGGCTAGCTTCTTGTGTGCATCATGTCTAAATTTATTTGAAACTTGAAATGGGGATCAACAAACCCCAGCACCCCCCTGATAATACCAGGTTCAATTGAAAAACATTTCAATGAACCCAAAATGCCTTCACAAAATGTTCATCATCTTTGGATTGGTCTTGAACCTCTGCCAAAAATATTGCACATTTTTCTAGGACAACCTGGGTCACTGAATTAAATCATATGGTATTTGCATTTGGTCATTTAAATGCTTTTAATTATTCTAAATGTCCAGATAATCATAAACTGAAATGTTTACTGTTGGATATATTTCAAATAGTGGGCATGAGCGGTTTCATGATTTTTTGAGAATGTCTAGGTATTTTTAATAAATCCCTAAAGACTACAAAATAATAGAAAACATAATTAAAGAAAAGAGAGAGAAGGACTTACCTGGTAGCCCAGCCAGCCCACCACTGTAGCAGCCCAGCTGGGCAAAGCCAGCCCGGCCCACCAGGGGCAACACTGTCTTCTTCCTCTTGCCAGGAGGAGAAGCAGTTGTGTGCCCGGCGCGCAGGCGAGCCGCGCCAGCTCCACCCTGCCTGTCTAGCCTCCCTGGTCTTCTGGACGACGCCACGCCCCCTGCATCTCTCCCCACTCTCCCCGTGCTCTTTCCCCTCCCCTTGTGACTCTCTCTTGTGCGCAGCCACCCGAGCGCCATCGCCACCGTCCACTGCCACTACGGCCACAGCCACCCCTGAGCCTCTCCCGCGCCTCCCCAAGCTCCAACACGACATTGTCGCCCCCTCCGCCGAGCCACACGACGCCGAACACCCTGGAGCACCGCCATTGGCTCCATCTCCTTCCTCGGGCCACTGAGATCGTCACCGCCGTTCCGTCGCCTCCAGGCCTCCTCCGAGCTTGCCGACCATCCCAACGTCTCCCCAGTGAGCTCACAGACAAAATCCCCCTCTTCCCCGTCTTGATTTCTTCCCGTAGCCGTCGCCCCCTTGAAGACTGAACTGCGTTGCCGCACAAGCTTGTCGCCAGCCATGTTCTGGTGACCATTTGGTCCCGTGCATGTGCCTATTGCACTCACAGCGACACGTAGAGCCTCTCCAGCCTGCTACTTGCTCAAACGCAGGCCATAGCGCCAAAACCGCGAGCACCCGAGCTCCGGCCGCCGCCCAACACGCTGTTACTGCCGCTACGGGCCACCCCAGCTCCATTCGCTACCACCAGTGGATGCGCCACTCCTCCAGCTCCCCGTAGAGCCAAACCCCGTCGCAAACCACCGTCTGTAGCGCCGTCCGGAGAAACACTCCGGCGAGGTCCCACCGTCTCCATGGTCGCCGGCATCACCTGCTGACATGGCGCCGGTTTAGTTAGCGCTAATGGCCCTGCTAAACACCTCTAGGGCCACTGACATGTGGGCCCCCGTGCCTATTAGGTTAGTTTAATTTTCTGTTTAAGGTTGGTTTAAAACCTAGTGGGGCCCACACGCCAGTGTTGACCCTGCTGACGTAGTCATTGACCAGGCCCACCTGTCAGCGACAGTAACCAGCCTTGTGTCAATGACATGTGGACCCCACACGTCAGGTTTGACTTGGACCGGGTCAGTTGACCTGCTAACGTCACAGTGATGCAGTGATACGTCTCCAACGTATCTACTTTTCCAAACACTCTTGCCCTTGTTTTGGACTCTAACTTGCATGATTTAAATGAAACTAACCCGGACTAACTCTGTTTTTAGCAAAACTGCCATGATGTTGTTTTATGTGTAAAAAAGAAAAGTTCTCGAAATGTCCTAGAAATCCATGGAGGCACTTTTTGGAATTAATAAGATTTTTTGGCGAAAGAATCAATGCCAGGGGACCCACAGGCTGTCCACGAGACAGGAAGGCGCCCCCCTAGGGCGCGGCCTCCTATCTCGTGGGCCCCCTGGACCTCCACTGACCTCAACTCCAAGTCCATATATTTCGTCTCAAGGAGAAAAAATCAGAGAGAAAGTTTCATTGCGTTTTACGACACGGAGCTGCCGCCAAGCCCTAATCTCTCTCGGGAGGGCTGATCTGGAGTCCGTTCGGGGCTCCGGAGAGGGGGATTTGTCGCCGTCGTCATCATCAACCATCCTCCATCACCAATTTCATGATGCTCACCGCCGTGCGTGAGTAATTCCATCGTAGGCTTGCTGGACGGTGATGGGTTGGATGAGATTTACCATGTAATCAAGTTAGTTTTGTTAGGGTTTGATCCCTAGTATCCACTATGTTCTGAGATTGATGTTGCTATGACTTTGCTATGCTTAATGCTTGTCACTAGGGCCCGAGTGCCATGATTTCAGATATGAACCTATTATGTTTTCATGAATATATGTGTGTTCTTGATCCTATCTTGCAAGTCTATAGTCACCTATTATGTGTTATGATCCGACAACCCCGAAGTGACAATAATAAGGATACTTCTCGGTGATGACCGTAGTTTGAGGAGTTCATGTATTCACTATGTGTTAATGCTTTGGTCCGGTTCTCTATTAAAAGGAGGCCTTAATATCCCTTAGTTTCCATTAGGACCCCGCTGCCATGGGAGGGTAGTACAAAAGATGTCATGCAAGTTCTTTTCCATAAGCATGTATGACTATTTACGGAATACATACCTACATTACATTGATGAATTGGAGCTAGTTCTATATCACCCTATGTTATAACTACTGCTTGAGGAATCGCATCCGGCATAATTATCCATCACTGATCCATTGCCTACGAGCTTTTCACATATTGTTGTTCGCTTATTTACTTTTCCGTTGCTACTGTTACAACTACTACAAAAACCCAAAAACATTTATCTTTACTGTTGCTACCGTTACCATTACTGTCATACCACTTTTGCTACTAAACACTTTGCTGCAGATACTAAGTTATCCAGGTGTGGTTGAATTGACAACTCAACTGCTAATACTCAAGAATATTCTTTGGCTCCCCTTGTGTCGAATCAATAAATTTGGGTTGTACTTCACCCTCAAAAGCTGTTGCGATCCCCTACACTTGTGGGTTATCAAGACTAATTTCTGGCGCCGTTGCCGGGGAGCATAGCTCTATTCTCTGAGTCACTTGGGATTTATATCTGTTGATCACTATGAAGAACTTGAAAGATGCTAAGACCAAGATTTTGCCCTCAACTACGAGGGGAGGTATGGAACTGCCATCTAGCTCTGCACTAGATTCTCCTTCCATTATTAGTAAGCTTGCGACACCCAAACCTTCTACTGCTACGAATTCTGATATGTCACATGTTATTGATGATGCGACTTCTGCTATGCATGATGAAACTACTTCTGTGCGTGATACTACTTTGCCATTAGGTGAATTTCTTGATGAACAACTTGCTAGAGTTAGGGGGAATGAAAATATTGAAGATGCTATTGATGATAGTGATGATGAATGTTCCCCCAATGATTATGTATTACCTGTTGTTCCTAAGGGTTATGTTATGAATGAAGAAGCTGCTATGGAAATTCTTGCTTGCAATGATAGATCTGATCTTAAGAAATTATTAGCTAAATGGAAGCACCAGTCTCTTAATGCTAGAATGAAACCTGACCCTGCTTTTGCTACTTCACCTATCTGTGTTACTGATAAGGATTATGAATTCTCTGTTGATCATGAGATTATTACTTTAGTTTAATCTGATCCTTTTTATGTCCTTGAAACTGAAATTGTTGTGGCACATCTTACCAAGTTGAATGATATAGCCACCCTATTTACTCATGATGAGAAGTCTTGCTATTTATATATCCTTAAGATATTTCCGTTCTCATTAAAGGGTGATGCTAAGACTTGGTACAATTCTATTGCCCCTGGTTGTGTGTGTAGTCCCCAGGATATGATTCATTACTTCTCTGCTAAATATTTCCCTGCTCATAAGAAACAAGCTGCCTTGCGAGAAATATATAATTTTGTGCAAATCAAAGAAGAAAGTCTCCCACAAGCTTGGGGGAGGCTTCTCCGGTTACTCAATGCTTTGCCTGATCATCCTCTTAAGAAAAATGAAATACTTGATATCTTTTATAATGGACTAACCGATGCTTCCAAGGACTACTTGGATAGTTGTGCTGGTTGTGTTTTCAGAGAAAGAACAGTCGACGAAGCTGAGCTACTATTGAATAATATGTTGACTAATGAAAATAATTGGACTCTTCCTGAGCCAATTCCTTAAGTAATTCCTGAACCAATTGAGCCAACTCCTGAGCCTATTCCTAAACCCACTCCAAAGAAGAGAGGTGTTTTATTTCTCAGTCCTGAAGATATGCAAGAGGCAAAGAAATCAATGAAAGCAAAAGGTATTAAAGCTGAAGATGTTAAGAATTTACCACCTATTGAAGAAATACATGGTCTTAATTTACCGCCTGAAGAACCACATTGTCTTGATAACCCGACACAGGTAGTAAAGTTAAATTCTCTCTATAGATATGATAAAGTTGAAATACCCTCTACTAAATTTCATAACCCATGCTTAGATGAATTTGATGACTTTATGGCTAGACAAGAAAGTTTTAATGCTTATGTTGGTAGAGAATTAAAGAATAATGCTTCTGAGATAGGACGCGTAGGTGATAATCTGGCTAGAGTTAAAGATGAACTTCACTGTATTAGCAAATATGCTTCTATGGTTGCTACTCAAGCTGAGCAAGTACTCAAAGCTCAAAATGATTTGCTTAATGAATTGAATAATAAAAATGACTTTGTCGTTAGAGTGGCTACTAGAACTGGTAGAATGACTCAGGAACCTTTGTATCCTGAAGGCCACCCTAAGAGAATCGAGCAAGATTCTCAGAGAAATAATTTAGAGGCACCTAGTTCTTCTAAGAAGAAGAAAAAGAAAAACGATAGAACGTTGCATGCTTCTAGTGAACCTACTATAGACACACCTGAGAATCCCAATGATATTTCTATTTCTGATGCTGAAACACAATCAGGTGATGAACATGAACCTAGTGATAATGTTCATGTTGATGCTCAACCTAGCAAAAAAAATGATGTAGAGATTGAACCTGCTGTTGATCTTGATCACCCACAATCAAAGAATCAACGTTATGATAAGAGAGATTTTGTTGCTAGGAAGAACGGTAAAGAAAGAGAACCATGGGTTCAGAAACCCATGCCCTTTCCTCCTAAACCATCCAAGTCAAAGGATGATGAGGATTTTGAGCGCTTTGCTGAAATGATTAGACCTATTTTCTTACGTATGCGCTTAACTGATATGCTTAAAGTAAATCCTTATGCTAATTATATGAAGGGTATCATTACAAATAAAAGAAAGATACCGGAAGGTGAAATTTCCACCATGCTTGCTAATTACAATTTTAAGGGTGGAATACCAAAGAAACTTGGAGATCCGGGTGTTCCAACTATACCATGCTCCATTAAAAGAAATTATGTTAGAACTGCTTTATGTGATCTTGGAGCCGGTGTTAGTGTTATGCCTATCTCTTTCTATCATAGAATTGAATTGAATAAGTTGACACCTACTGAAATATCTTTGCAAATGGCTGATAAATCAATTGTTATACCTGTCCGTATTTGTGAGGATGTGCCTGTTGTGGTTGCAAATGTCACTATCTTAACAGACTTTGTTATTCTTGATATTCCTGAGGACGATAGTATGTCTATTATCCTTGGTAGACCTTTGGGGCTGTTATTGATTGCAACAAAGGCAATGTCACTTTTCATGTTAATGGTAATGAGCATATGGTACACTTTCCGAGGAAACAATCTCAAGTTCATAGCATCAATTCTATTGAAAAAGTTCCAACTATTATTTTTGGAGGTTTTGAATTTCCTCTCCCTACTGCCAAGAAAAAGTATGATATTCTTATTGTTGGGGATTTTCATATCCCCGTTGAGGTAACTTAGTGTCATTCGAAATTTCTCCGATTCCGTGTTATTCAGAATGAGTTTGTTAACAAGACTTGATCAACCTTGTTAGCGGGTTCATTTTGATGATCACGAGATGGATGAAACTAGAAGGCCCAACCTTCTGTACCCTTCTTTTACTTTCTGTTATTTAGAATAAATAAAGCAAAAATAGTATTATCCGTCTGTTTCCTGAATTATTCATGCAATAAAAAATAGTCCAAAAATAAAAGTGCTCCATATGCCCTGGAAATTTAGTATGATTTTTTCTGGGATATTTGAGGATTTTAGGCACTGAAAACACTGCAGGAGGGGCAAGCACCAGGCCGCGAGAGAGGAGGGAGCGCCCCCCTGTAGGGTGCGCCCCCTGTCTCGTGGGTCCCTGGTGGCTCCCCTCCACTCATGCCAGCACCCACACACTCCATCTTCTACCCAAAAAAATCCCCATCCAGCTCAAGCACGAGTTCTAGCTCGTTTTGCTGCGATTTTCGATCTCTTAGCTCAAAGCTCCATTCACAAAACTACTTTTGGAGATTGTTGCTTGGTATGTGACTCCTCCATTGGTCCAATTAGTTTTTGTTCTAGTGCTTTATTCATTGCAAATTTTTTCTGCTTAGGTGACCATGTTCTTGAGCTCGCATGTTAAATTTTTGAGGTCCCAAGCAATTCCAATGCATGATATAGGATCTAGGCACTTGTAGGAGTAGTTGCTATCAATCTTGTTCAGTTTTATCCGCTTTTATTTTGAAGTTACTAAATTTTCAGAAATTTTCAGAAAAAGAAATAAGCTTAGAAGAATGTACCAAGGAGGTTCCTCGGCAAAGAAAGGGCCAAGAATTGCTATACGTGAACAAGATGTTAATTTGCCAAGGGACGCAAATGTACGGGCTTGTGAGTGGCCATCCAATGATTTTATGGTCGAAGCAAGCTTCAAGGAAGAATTTGACGCGTATGTGCGTAATGCCGAGCTGGAGGACTTCTTACAAGATAAGTGTCCTCAATATTATCAATTGATCAATTCCTTTGTGCGGAGGTTCGAATATATTTCTGCGTGTAATTCTCCTAGTGTCATGTTTGATAATTATGATACATCTTATACCATGGATTTAGAGGATTTCACAACTGCTTGCAAACTCCCTCAGTGGGGTAATATCAATGATCCTCGCAAATCTGAATTTAAAGATTTTCTTGCTAGTATTACTATGGGAGAATCTAGGGACGTAGCACAAGCTACCATAGGGAGCATTCATTTTCCTGCTATACATTACTTTGCTCTCTTTATTGGTAGATGGATTAACGGTAAGGACGAGGTATGTCACATGTGTGCCCCTGATTTTTGTGTCCTCAAGAGTGTTGTGTCAGGTTATAAAGGCTATAACTTGGGGGCAATAGTTGCACGTAGGTTGCATAATAACAGTAAAAGGCAAGATTTCTTTGGAGGAATTTATGCAACCCGTGTGGCTAATTTTCTTAATATAGCTCCACGAGAGGGGGATATGATTGTACCTCCTGTTTATTTGGATAGAGAAGCTATGATTGATCATCATTTTCTTGAGAGAATGAACAATTCCTCCATTATCGACTAATCTATGACAGACACAACATCGTCCCTGTTACTCTTCCTGCTCCCTACCTTTTTGATTATCAGGCAAAAGGAAGATATGTTGTCACCAGGGAAGAAGCAGCTGAATACGAGAGGGGAATGGAGGCAGCTCGCCAACACGCTGCTGCTCAGGTAGCAGTCGCCTCTGCATCTCAGTACTACCCCAATTTCACTTATGGATATCAGCCAGGTGGTCCTTGATATTAAACCAACTTAGGCCAAAAGCCTAAGCTTGGGGGAGTACGTATTTCTCACCGACTTGACATTCATGTTCACACACTAGTCGTCGGTGCTCATACTCTTTCATTGTATTATCCTTGCTAGTTTAAATCTCTTTTTCTAGTTTTCTTCTTGTGTGTTTGATAAACCTTAAGAAAAAACAAAAAAATCAGTTAGTTTAATTTCCTTGCTTGTAGTAGAATTAAAATGAAAACCCAAAAAGATTTATAGTTCTTCTTTCTTGTTTGGAGCTTTCCCGTGTAAATAGTTTTATTTTCTTTTCTTTGGGGGTCGAGAAGACCATATTGAAAATGCTTAGCGGCTCTTATATGCTTGATTTTTTATTTATTTTAGAGCCCATATTACTTGTCTTCTCTCTTGAGTTGAATGCTTGCAGATTCCAGCTTAGTCCAATGCACGTGCACTCTTATTATTATACACATCGTTCGGTCATGCGAGTGAAAGGCAATAATGACAATTTATGATGGACTTATTGGGATGAGAAAAGCTGGTATGAACTCGACCTCTCTTGTTTTTGTAAATATGATGATTCATCGTTCCTGAGTCAGCTATTATGAAGTAAACATATTTGCAATGACATTTAGAGATTATAGTTACTTGTACCATGCTTGATTAGCTATGAGTTATAATGGTTTACCTTGCGTGCCAACATGCTATTAGAATGATTATGATGTGATATGATGGGATGGTATCCTCCTTTGAATGTATTAAGTGACTCGACTTGGCACATGTTCACGCATGTAGTTGAAACAAATCAACATAGCCTTCACGATATTTATGTTCATGGTGGATTATATCCTACTCATGCTTGTATTCAGTGTGAATTAATTTTAATGCATGTTTATGACTGTTGTCGCTCTCTCAGTTGGTCGCTTCCCAGTCTTTTGCTAGCCTTCACCTGTACTAAGCGGGAATACTGCTTGTGCATCCAAACTCCTTAAACCCCAAAGTTGTTCCATATGAGTCCACTATACATTCCTATATGCGGTATCTACCTGCCGTTACAAGTAAATTTGTATGTGCCAAACTCCAAACCTTCAAATGAAATTCTGTTTTGTATGCTCGAGCAGCTCATGTTACAACTAGGGCTGCCTATATCTTCCATGCTAGGTGGGTTATTCTCACGAGGAGTGGACTCCGCTCCTCATTCACGAGAAAGGGCTGGTAACCGGGATGCCCAATCCCATGATCCAAAAAGATCAAAGCAAATCAAAATAATTAAACAAAACTCCCCCAGAGCTGTTGTATGTTGGAGGCACTCGTTGTTTCGAGCAAGCCATGGATTGATGCTTGTTGGTGGTTGGGGGAGTATAAACCTTTACCATTCTGTTTGGGAACTGCCTATAATGCATGTAGTATGGAAGATACATCCATCTCATAGTTGTTGCGTTGACAGTGAAAGTATGCCGCTCAAAATGTTATTCAATATCTATTTTAAAACTGAGCTCTGGCACCTCTACAAATCCCTGCTTCCCTCTGTGAAGGGCCTATCTATTTACTTTTATGTTGAGTCATCACCCTTCTTATTAAAGGCACCCGCTGGAGAGCACTCTGTCATTTGCATTCATTACTATTGGTTTATATTGGGTATGACTTGACTGGATCTCTTTTACCATGAACTACAATGTTTAATCAGTCCTTGTTCTTTAAGGGTGCTCTGCATTTATGTTTTGCGGTCTTAGAAAGGGCTAGCGAGATACCATTTTGTTATATCATGTTATAATTAGTTTGAGAAAGTGTTGTCATCCGAGTTTTATTATTATGGCTCGCTAGCTGATTATGCTATTGATATGAGTGATTGTGAGAGCTATGTGTCATTGTGAGTATGGTTAGTTCATAATATTTGCTGAAACTTGAATGCTGGCTTTTCATGTTTACAACAACAAGAGCAAACAAAGTTTGTAAAAGTTTTTCTTTATCACTTTCAGTTTATCAACTGAATTGCTTGAGGACAAGCAAAGGTTTAAGCTTGGGGGAGTTGATACGTATCCAACGTATCTACTTTTCCAAACACTTTTGCCCTTGTTTTGGACTCTAACTTGCATGATTTGAATGAAACTAACCCGGACTGACGATGTTTTCAGCAGAACTGCCATGATGTTGTTTTATGTGTAGAAAAGAAAAGTTCTCAGAATGTCCTGGAAATCCACGGAGGCACTTTTTGGAATTAATAGGAATGGCAAAAGAATCAATGCCAGGGGCCCACAGGCTGTCCACGAGACAGCCCCCCCCAGGGCGCGGCCTCCTATCTCGTGGCCCCCCTGGACCTCCACCGACCTCAACTCCAACTCCATATATTCCGTCTCGTGGAGAAAACAATCAGAGAGAAAGTTTCATCGCGTTTTAGGACATGAAGCCGCCGCCAATCCCTAATCTCCCTCGGGAGGGCTGATCTGGAGTCCGTTCCGGACTCCGGAGAGGGGGATTCATCGCCGTCGTCATCATCAATCATCCTCCATCACCAATTTCATGATGCTCACCACCGTGCGTGAGTAATTCCATCGTAGACTTGCTAGACGGTGATGGGTTGGATGAGATTTACCATGTAATCAAGTTAGTTTTGTTAGGGTTTGATCCCTAGTATCCACTATGTTCTGAGATTGATGTTGCTATGACTTTGCTATGCTTAATGCTTGTCATTAGGGCCCGAGTGCCATGATTTCAGATCTGAACCTATTATGTTTTCATGAATATATGTGTGTTCTTGATCCTATCTTGCACTTCTATAGTCAGCTATTATGTGTTATGATCCGACAACCCCGAAGTGACAGTAATCGGGATACTTCTCGGTGATGACCGTAGTTTGAGGAGTTCATGTATTCACTATCTGTTAATGCTTTGGTCCTGTTCTCTATTAAAAGAAGGCCTTAATATCCCTTAGTTTCCACTAGGACCCCGCTGCCACGGGAGGGTAGGACAAAAGATGTCATGCAAGTTCTTTTCCATAAGAGCGTATGACTATTTACGGAATACATGCCTACATTACATTGATAAATTGGAGCTAGTTCTATATCACCCTATGTTATAACTATTGCACGAGGAATCGCATCCGGCATAATTATCCATCACTGATCCATTGCCTACGAGCTTTTCACATATTGTTCTTCGCTTATTTACTTTTCCGTTGCTACTGTTACAACTACTACAAAAACCCCAAAACATTTATCTTTACTGTTGCTACCGTTACCATTGCTGTCATACCACTTTTGCTACTAAACACTTTGCTGCAGATACTAAGTTATCCAAGTGTGGTTGAATTGACAACTCAACTGCTAATACTCAAGAATATTCTTTGGCTCCCCTTGTGTCGAATCAATAAATTTGGGTTGTACTTCACCCTCGAAAGCTGTTGCGATCCCCTACACTTGTGGGTTATCACTCAGTGCTGACGTGACAAGTCATTTTATGAATTAAACTTAAGTTAGGAAATTCCAGAAAATGCCCAAAACTTCTAAAATTCATAGAAGTTCAACCATAACTCCAAATGAGATAAGTTATATATGAAAAATTATCAGAAAAATCCAATCTATCCATCTGTAACATTTTCATGCGTCTTAGAACAACTTATAGCTACTGTTTAGGACAAATCATATAAATGGCATTTGAATATCCACATATGGAGTTTGAATTTGAATCTTGGATTCAAACCAACTCCATTTAATCTGTTGCTAGTTGTATTAGCTCAAATCACAGCATATTGACATGTCATGATCAAGCATCATATTGTGCATTGCATTGATTGTGTTCTTCCTTGTTTGCCGGTATTTGTCCCCTCTTAATAGACGACATTCCGACGATGAGTTCGATGACACCGATGAAGAACTATACTATCTTCAGAAGTGCCAGGCAAGCAAAAACCCCCGTGTTCATTCTGACACAATCCCACTCTCTCGCTCCTGCTCTCTTTTATTGCATTAGGACAACAATGATTCATCTGTTACTTTCTGTAGTAGTTGAACCCCTTCCCCTTTGCATGACCTATCATTGGCACAGTAAATAGATGAAACCCACTAGCATCAGTAGGAGTTGTTTGAGCCCTGATGTGCCTAATCATTCATGCTTGTTTGTCATGCCTGCTACTGCTTAGAGTTGAGTCAGGTCTGATTCATCACGGATGAATTGGAATGATGATGAACATGTCCTACTGTGTGATCTAAGTGTATGAACACGATTTGGTAAAGGTAGCGGTGAGAGGCCATGTAGGATTACATGGTGGGTTGTCTCATTGAAATCGTCCTCAGGAACTGAGTTTTGTGTTTCTGATCCATCAAACAGCTACTACCATGCATTAGGCCCTAAAATATGAACCCTCTTGACTTCTTAACCATCCTAGTCCTCTGTCTAGGAGTTGCAAGTAGTTTCTAGTGTTTGTAGTATGTTGGAGGTCGTGCGCAGCGCTGACCCGAGGGGTGGGCTGTGATGCGGTAGGCACGTGGCATGATGTACCGGGCGCCCGTTTGGTGTCTCGGGAACCCTGCACACATTATTCGGGGTCGTATGTCAAAACCTTGGACGGACTCCCTGCGGATGGAACCTGGATAGGCAATAAACCTGGACTATAGACTTGAGTGTTTAAGTAGGTCGTGGTCTACACCCGTGTTGGCTTTCGCTTGAAGTCTGCCGACCACATGTCGTGTGCAGACGCTAAGTGGTGGAAACATGGATAAAGAAGTACACCCCTGCAGGGTTATAAATAATCTATTTGAATAGTCGCGTCTGCGATAACGGACCTCTGGGTTGCCTATACAGTTCATAGACAAGTCAAAGTGGATACTCTAAAATGCACAAGATAAGCGTGAGCGCTATGGATGGCGTTCTCGTAGGGAGACGGGAGCGGATCATGATGGTGTATTGATATGGTGAATATGTGGACTCGTGTGCGCCACCTCAAAAGAGTTACTTGCAGTTGTAGTTCAGGATAGCCACCGAGTCAAAGCTGGCTTGCTGCAGTTAAACCCCACCATCCCTTTTGTTGATAATGATGCATATGTAGTTAGATCTGATGTAAGTCTTGCTGGGTACATTTATACTCACGTTTGCCTAATTTATGTTTTTGCAGAGAGACTTCAGTCTCGCTAGTAGTTCCGCGTGGACTTCGACGTTTAGCTTGTTACCTCAGCTACGATCTTGTGCCCTCGGTAGGATCTGGTAGATAGTCAGGCTTCTCAGCCTTTTTCATTTATAGTTGTCTGTACTCAGACATGTTAAGTTTCCACATGTGCTTTGACTTGTATGCTTTGAATGTTGGGTCATGAGACCCATGTTTGTAATATCTCGCTCCTCGGAGCCTATTGAATAAAATACTTGAGTTGTAGAGTCATGTTGTGATGCCATGTTGTATTTGCACATATCGAGCATATTGTGTGTATGTTATTGAAATGCTTGGTATGTGTGGGATCTTACTATCTAGTTGTTTATCCTTGGTAGCCTCTCTTACCGAGAAATGTCTCCTAGTGCTTCCACTAAGCCATGGTAGCTTGCTACTTCTCCGGAACACTTAGGCTGGCCGGCATGTGTCCTTCTTCGTTCCTGTGTCTATCCCTTCGGGGAAATGTCACGCGGTGATCCTTTAAGTCCTTGTAGCTTGCTACTACTTGGGATTCATTCGCTGTTGATCGACATGTTCGTTGCTAGGTCACGTATGCATGTCCCTGTAAGTTAGCGCCACTTTGGGTTCATGACTAGCCATGTCAGCCTGGGTTCTTTGTCATATGGATGCTAGCGACACTATAATATATGTGAGCCAAAAGGCGCAAACGATCATGGGCCTTGTAAGGAGACACCCGTGGGAATACCGTGCGTGAGGCCACAAAGTGATATGAGGTGTTACATGCTAGATCGGTATGGCAAAGGATCAAGGTCTTGATAGATTTGGTATCAGAGCCTGACTGCCTGTAGGATTACCAAGCCAGACTGGTCGAAGTTGCGTCTAGAAATTCTTTAGTTATATAAGGGAATTGATTGTGGATAGGAATGTAAGGCTCTTTTTACTCCTTTACCTCATGCCCTTCCGATCCGATTCATCTTATCTTTTCTACGGGGTTAAGGAACTAGGCTTTCTCTTCTTTCTATCAGGATCACGTGTTACTAATTTGTAGACTTGTAAGATTGATAAATTTAAGCCTCAGTTCAGTTCCTACTACTCCCATATGTTGACCAGTGATCTCAGAACCTTGATATTGTGACGATCGAGTGGTTATGCCACCATTTGCAAGATGTCTTAAATCTTTTCGAGCATTTACAACCATTATGTTGTCCGAGTCATCCCAGGTTTCTAAACAGTCTGATGCATTTGCAAATCCCTTCTTACCGTTTTGAAGTTTCTTTGTGCTAGATCAACCACACCAATTAGTGTGTTGAGGTACTTTATTGCCTCGGCATTTATGTTGGAGCTATTATTATGACCCTAGGTGTCTAGAGTATCACCTAGTAATCTAGCCATGCTTTGTGTTCCTAGTGTGATGATCATGGCCATCATTCTCAAAAGCATCCCGTGATGCCACTTAGTAGTATGTATTCTATTCCTGGGTTCTTGAACCCGAGATTCACCTTACTTACTTCATGTTGATAGTGTTTACTCATTCCTTTAGGATATTAGCAACCTTCGCATTAGTCCTCGAGGTTCGTGGCATATCCTTCTTCTAAATACCATGAACTGCTTATGGCAGAAGTTCCTAGCTGAACTTAAAGACCACAATCAGAGTGCTCCTGATGAGTTCTCGATTCTATGTTGTGACTCTGCCAGTTCTACCTTTCCGCATGGGTTATCCGGAAGAAATATGATGAGCTTTGTTCGACATACTAATCTATGCATCCACAACTCAGAAAATTATGTGTTCCTTTGAGTTGTTCTCCCTTTAGATGTATTCTGACCCCTGTCTATTAATTGATAGTCGGGAGTAGTTCTGCATTCGTGTTTATCGGTGTCTATTATTCTTGTGGTCCGTCAAGCCATTCTATTCGGAATGACTAGGAGAAACAAACTCCAGTACCTCATCCATATCCAGCTTTCGATTTTGTTCTACCTTGGAGTATTACCATCTTTATATCAAGAATGTCATGGGAATTGCACACTAGCCTATGAACTCTTGATACAGTGATACTTCTCTCCCTCATTACTCATTTCTCGGTCCTCGTGTTGTTGCAACCGGAATACCGACAAGTGAATCGTGATGTGTGAAATCTATACTCCTAGCAACTCTGTTGCTTGGTAGTTAAAGGACAATAAGTTCATCCTTAGTGTATTGGTTATTGAATCGCCATCCTAAGATTGATCATGCTACCCAGTCCCTACTTCCGGGTGCACTCTTTGATCAATGAGTTGGGATTGTGTCAATCCCTCGCTCTTTTGATCATATCGTCTTGCCCTGAGAAGCAAGATTGTTCTCGAGCCTAGTAACATATCGGTGGTTCGTTATTTTTCGGATATCTTCTCGGAGGTATCACCAGGTTGTCACCTGACCGCTATGTTGAGCTCGTGATCAAGTTGGTTTTCGAAAACCACCCTTTCTCCAAGAATCTGTGTTGGATACCCTGAGCTAGTTGGATAAGCTAAACAACAACTTGGAGAGTTGGAAGATGAAAGCTTGTCCGACTTACCTCATTTCAAGGGTTATATTTGTGTATGTTGAAGAAACATGATATCTTCATCGATTGATCCCTGCGATCAGTTAATGGACCTATCATCTTATCCAATCTTTGATTTGAGTGTGGGCTATTCTCAAATCAAATCAGAACCAACGATGTTCGTAATCTTGTCTTACTCGTGATTTTTCCTCAAGCATACTCCATTATATCTTTTGGTCTGATCAATGCTATCACATGTTCACATAATTGTGGAATTCCATTTATATGGAAACCTGGATGAATTGTTGTTGATCCCATCGATGACATCCTTATCTTCTCCATAATCTTGATGAACATTAAGCTAGTGTTGGAAACTTCTATAAGCATTATCTTCATGTCCCATGCATGAAGCATATGTTCGGATGAAAGAAGTGTCTTCCTCTAATTCATGTGCATTTGATGCAAGTTGCCGCCGTAAATTCGAGAAAGTCAATGTTGCTTCCTATGGAATCATCCCAAATCAGTCATGCATACGTGCAAAGTACTCTATGGTTTGATAGGTTGGCCGCCTCCATTCTATATGTGTTTCCTAGCACACCAAGCCACTGATTGATTTGTTCAAGGAGAAGAAGTTTCTTTTTAAGAGCTAACCCGGGCTTAATCAAGGACTTTGTTATCCGCCATAATGGTTCCCCACCTGAACTCGGTAGTGTTTTATTATAAGACTACTACGTGGCCATGCTTGTCTGGGACAACGTGTTCACATGTTTGTAGCAGAACCAACTCATGTTTTGGAGCTTTCTACCGTAATCCATTCCCCGAGAATCTCGCAACGTCATCTCGTCAATTTGTGTTGCAAACTTTCATTTTTCCTTCTAGACCTGATGAGTCTGGAATATTCTGACACCAACCAGATCTGAATCTCAGGCATATATGATGGTTGGAACGTTTCCAGAGAACTATAATATTGGTCTCCCTGTAACCCGGTAAAGTGAATGTCGTGGCCAACACACCCAGCCGGAAGACCTATTATTGGAGTATCTTGATTGAAGAAGTTGGTCACCTCCCCATAAGGATTTCATAGGATTTATCTTCCGTAGTTGTTCCTTATGGTTTTTTTTGTGCTCCCGAAGTCTGACCTTTTAATTGATGTTCTAGATACCAAACCATGTAAATGGGTTACACTAGCACATCAAGGAGAACATTAGTATAGCGGATTGCTAAATGTCTCTCGGTCGATCGTCCAAATTTTGTTTCCTTACCCTCGCTAAGGTGAAATCTGAGAATGTGTTATCTTCCTTTGCATCTGCATCCTCCACCAATATCCATCATGGTAGTATGCTGTGTTGCCGGCATCCTTGACACGGATGCTGGTAAAACCTTGATGAATATGGAAATGCTCAAGTTCTTGAGAGCATGCACAAGCTCTAGGTTTTCTCATTGGCACCAATTGGGATTGCCCCAGTTTTCCTCGATTATGCTATAACCATTCCAACAGTGGAATCACTCTCTACTGTTGAGCTTCTCTCTAGTTACTAGGATCATTTCCAGCATTTGTATTTTATTCCCATCTTGCACCACCACTGTGCCACCCTACCATGGACTACCCTTCTCAGTAATTACTGATCAGGATCATTTCCAAGTGGTCCTACCATGGGTTCCATCCATTTCCAGTGATAAGAAAATCACCCCTTGTGTTGTCTTCAACAAGGTAATCCACATCGTCCATTCTAGCCTGGGTTTGCATCCTTTCATACTTCGTCAAATGATTGTTGGTGAATTGTCTTAGGCTAGTATAAAGAGTCTCAATGATCTCTATATCAAAAGCAATTGTTTTTTCCACTTAGGGGATGATTCTATGGGTCACCCTCCTCCAAGATGTCTCATTATGGTGTCATGGCAACTCAACTCCTCGCTGCGTTGACAACCGTTCACCACCTTTTTAAGTGTGTAATTGTTGCCTACCTAGTGAACCTTCGTCATTTGTTTCACCCCATCCCTCTAGATGTATGTTTCGTGTCTCAGCTTGAGAAATGTCTCAATGTCTCACTCCGTGAGTTGATCTTGAGTTGTTCGATCTTCGAGAAGATTGATCCTTCTAAACTTTTCCCTTTCGTCTTGCTGTCATGTTAGTTGGAGTTCTCAAAGCAAGACATCGGGACAATGTTAATGATCGAATCAATGCCCATGTGAGGTGCAACCTGGATCGTGAAGATCGTGTTAGCTTGTGTCCCCTCTGACTTCCTACCTCACGTTTTGAATCTCGGGACGAGATTCTTGTTTAGTGGGGGGTGAGTTGTCACATCCCTAGCTTCTGGTGTTGCACTAGGCTAGCTTCTTGTGTGCATCATGTCTAAATTTATTTGAAAATTGAAATGGGGATCAACAAATGCCAGCACCCCCCCTGATAATACCATGTTCAACTGAAAAACATTTCAATGAACCCAAAATGCCTTCACAAAATGTTCATCATCTTTGGATTGGTCTTGAACCTCTGCCAAAAATGTTGCACATTTTTCTAGGACAACCTGGGTCACTGAATTAAATCATATAGTATTTGCATTTGGGAATTTAAATGCTATTAAATATTCCAAATGTCCAAATAATCATAAACTGAAATGTTTGTTGTTGGATATATTTCAAATAGTGGGCATGAGCAGTTTCATGATTTTTGAGAATGTCTAGGTATTTTTAATAAATACCTAAAGACTACAGAATAATAGAAAACAAAATTAAAGAAAAGAGAGAGGACTTACCTGGCAGCCCAGCCAGCCCACCACTATAGCAGCCCAGCTGGGCAAAGCCCGCACGGCCCACCAGGGGTAGCATTGTCTTCTTCCTCTTGCCAAGAGGAGAAGCAGTTGTGTGCCCGGTGCGTAGGCGAGCCGCGGAACTCCTCCCTGCCTGTCTAGCCTCCCTGATCTTCTGGACGACGCCACAACCCCCTCCCCCCCCCCAGCATCTCTACCCACTCTCTCTGTGCTCTTTCCCCTCCCCTGTCTCTCTCTTGCGGGCAGCCAGCCGAGCGCCATCGCCGCCTTCCGCTGGCACCACGGCCACAGCCACCCCCGAGCCTCTCTGACGCCTCCCCAAGCTCCAACACGACATCGTCGCCCCCTCCGCCGAGCCACACGATGCCGGACACCCTAGAGCACTGCCATTGGCTCCATCTCCTTCCTCGGGCCACCGAGATTGTCACCGTCGTTCTGTCGTCTCTAGGCCTCCTCCGAGCACGCCGACCATCCCAACGTCTTCGCAGTGAGCTCACGGACCGAATCCCCCTATTCCCAGCCTCTATTTCTCGCCGTAGCCATCGTCCCTTGAAGAACAAACTACGCCGCCACACGAGCTCGTTGCCGGCCATGTTCCGGTGACCATTTGGTCCCGTGCGTGTGCTCGTTGCACTCACAGTGATGCGTAGAGCCTCTCAAGCCTGCTACTTGCTCGAACGAAGGCCGTAGCGCCAAAACCGCGAGCACCCGAGCTCTGGCCGCCGCCCAACTCGCTGTCGCCACCGCTACGGGCCACCCCAGCTCCATTCGCTGCCACCAGTGGATGTGCCACTGCTCCAGCTCCCCGTAGAGCCAAACCTCGTCGCAAACCACCATATGTAGCGCCGTCCCAAGCAACTCCGGCGATGTCCCGCCGTCGCCATGGTCGCCGGCTTCACCTGCTTTCGTGGCGCCGGTTTAGTTTGCACTTGACCCCACTAAACACCTCTAGGGCCACTGCCATGTGGGCCCCCGTGCCTGTTAGGTTAGTTTAATTTTATGTTTAAGGTTAGTTTAAAACACAGCGGGACCCACACGCCAACGTTGACCCTGTTGACGTGGTCATTGACTAGGCCCACCTATCAGCGACACTAACCAGCCCTCTGTCACTGACGTGTGGACCCCACACGCCAGGTTTGACTTGGACCGGGTCAGTTGATTTGCTGACGTCACAGAGACGCAGTGCTGACGCAACAAGTCATTTTCTGAATTAAACTTAATTTAGGAAATTCCAGAAAATGCCCAAAACTTCTAAAATTCATAGAAATTTAACCATAACTCCAAATGAGATAAGTTATATATGAAAAATGATTAGAAAAATCCAATCTATCCATATGTACCATTTTCATGCATGTTAGAACAACTTCTAGCTATTGTTTAGGACAAATCATATAAATGGCATTTGAATATCCACATATGGAGTTTGAATTTGAATCTTGGATTCAAACCAACTCCACTTAATCTGTTGATAGTTGCATTAGCTCAAATCACAGCATATTGACATGTCATGATCATGCATCATATTGTGCATTGCATTGATTATGTTCTTCCTTGTTTGCCGGTATTTGTCCCCTCTAAGTAGACGATGTTCCGATGATGAACTGGATGACACCGATGAAGAACTATCCCACTCTCTCGCTCCTGCTCTCTTTTACTGCATTAGGACAACAATGATTCATATGTTAGTTGCTGCGGTAGTTGAACCCCTTCCCCTTTGCATGACCTTTCATTGCCACAATAAATAGATGAAACCCACTAGCATGAGTAGGAGTTGTTTGAGCCCTCATGTGCCTACTCATTCATGCTTGTTTGTCATGCCTGCTACTGCTTAGAGTTGAGTCAGGTCTGATTCATCGGGGATGAATTGGAATGGTGATGAACATGTCCTACTATGTGAGCTAAGTATATGAGCACGATTTGGTCAAGGCAGCGGTGAGAGGCCATGTAGGAGTACATGGTGGGTTGTCTCATTGAAGCCGTCCTCGGGAACTGAGTTCTGTGTTTCTGATCCATGAAACAACTTCTACCATGCATTGGGCCCTGAAATATGACCCCGCTCGACTTCTTAACCACCCTAGTCCTCTGTCCAGGAGTTGCAAGTAGTTTCTGGTGTTTGTAGTATGCTGGAGGCCGTGCGCAGCACTGACCCGAGGGGTGGGCTGTGATGTGGTAGGCACGTGGCACGGTGTACCGGGCGCCCATTTGGTGTCTCGGGAACCCTGCACACATCGTTCAGGGTCGTATGTGGAAACCTTGGCTGGACTCCCTGCGGATGGAACCTGGATAGGAGATAAACCTGGACTAGAGACTTGAGTGTTTTGGTAGGTCGTGGTCTACACCCACGTCGGCTTTCACTTGAAGTCTGCTGAGCACATGTCCTGTGCAGACGCTAAGTGATGGAAACATGTCTTGATAACCCACAAGTATAGGGGATCAATTGTAGCCTCTATCGATAAGTAAGAGTGTCGAACCCAACGAGGAGCTAAAGGTAGAACAAATATTCCCTCAAGTTCTATCGACCACCGATACAACTCTACGCATGCTTGACGTTTGCTTTACCTAGAACAAGTATGAAACTAAAAGTACTTTGCCGGTGTTGTTGGATAGGTTTGCGAGATAATAAAGAGCACGTAAATATAAACTAGGGGTTGTTTAGATAAAGAAGCAATAAAATAAATATAGCGAGTGTGGAAAAGTGGTGGTAGGAGTTGTGAAATTGTCCCTAACCAATTAACTACTTTACAAGACCGATAGCAAGTTTTATGTGGGAGAGGCATAAGCTAACATACTTTCTCTTCTTGGATCATATGCACTTATGATTGGAACTCTAGCAAGCATCCACAACTACTAAAGATCACTAAGGTAAAACCCAACCATAGCATTAAAGCATCAAGTCCCCTTTATCACATACGCCACAACCCCCTTACTCGGGTTTATGCTTCTGTCACTCAAGCAACCCACTATAAGTGAATCATGAACGTATTGCAACACCCTACATCGGGAATCCCTCATGCTTGCGCGACATGGAGGGCACAATAGGACAGCAACATAACCACAAGCAAATTAAACCAATCATAGCAATTTACCAATTACCGATAGGACAACGAAAATCTACTCAGACATCATAGGATGGCAACACATCATTGGATAATAATATGAAGCATAAAGCACCATGTTCAAGTAGAGGGTATAGCGGGTTGTGGGAGAGTGGACCGCTGAATATAGATGGGGGAAGGTGATGGAGATGTTGGTGAAGATGGCATAGGTGTTGGTGTAGATCGCGGTGATGATGATGGCCCTCGGCGGCGTTCCAGCGCCACCGGAAGCAAGGGTAGAGATCCCCCTTCTTATTCTTCTTCCTTGACCTTCTCCCTAAATGGGAGAAGGGTTTCCCCTCTGGTCCATGGTCTCCATGGAGTGGGAGGGGCGAGAGCCCCTCCGAGATTGGATATGTCTCTCTGTCTCTCTTTGTTTTGCGTTCTCTCATTCTGCCCTTTCACCGTTTCTTATATATTCGGAGATCCGTAACTCCGATTGGATTGAAACCTTCGCCAAGATTTTTCTTCGAAAATTAGATTTCTTGCGGCAAAAGAAGAGCATCAACCGCCTTAAGGGGTGCCCACGAGGGTCAGGGGCACGCCCACCCCCAGGGGCACGCCCCCTGCCCCGTGGCCCCCTCGGGCACCATCTTGTGTTGATTTTTCTTCCCAAAAATCATAAATATTCCAAAAATATTCTTCGTCCGTTTTATCCCATTTGGACTCCGTTTGATATGGGGTTTCCGCGAAACATAAAACATGCAACAAACAGGAACTGGCACTGGGCACTGGATCAATATGTTAGTCCCAAAAATAATATAAAAAGTTGCCAAAAGTATATGAAAGTTGTAGAATATTGGCATGGAACAATCAAAAATTATAGATATGACGGAGATGTATCAGCATCCCCAAGCTTAATTCCTGCTCGTCCTCGAGTAGGTAATGATAAAAAAGATAATTTTTGATATGGAATGCTACCTAGCATAACCTTGATCGTGTAATCTAATCATGGCATGAATATTAAGACACGAGTGATTCAAAGCAATAGTCTATCATTTGACATTAAGACGATAATACTTCAAGCGTACTAATAAAGCAATCATGTCTTTTCAAAACAACATGGCCAAAGAAAGTTACCCCTACAAAATCATATAGTCTGGCTATGCTCCATCTTCACCACACAAAGTATTTAAATCACGCACAACCCTGGTTTTAGCCAAGCAATTGTTTCATACTTTAGTATTCTCAAACTTTTTCAACTTTCACGCAATACATGAGCGTGAGTCATGGATATAGCACTATAGGTGGAATAGAATATGATGGTGGGGGTTATGTGGAGAAGACAAAAAAGGAGAAAGTCTCACATCGACGCGGCTAATCAACGGGCTATGGAGATGCCCATCAATTGATGTCAATGTGAAGAGTAGGGATTGCCATGCAACAGATGCACTAAGAGCTATAACTGTATGAAAGCTCAAACTGGAAACTAAGTGGGTGTGCATCCAACTTGCTTTCTCATGAAGACCTCGGGCATTTTAGGAAGCCCATCACCATAATATACAAGCCAAGTTCTATAATGAAAATTCCCACTAGTATATGAAAGTGATAACTCAAGAGACTCTCTATATGAAGAACACGGTGCTACTCTGAAGCACAAGTGTGGTAAAAGGATAGTAACATTGTCCCTTCTCTCTTTTCTTTTTTTTCTTTTTTTTGTAGGCTTCTTTAGCCTCTCTCTTTTTTTGAATGGGCTTCTTTGGCCACTTTTATTTTGATAACCTCACATGGGACAATGTTCTAATAATGATGATCATCACACTTCTATTTACTTACAACTCAATACTAGAACAAAGATATGACTCTATATGAATGCCTCCGGCGATGTACCGGGATGTGCAATGATCTAGCACAGCAATGTCATCAAAAAACGGACAAGCCATGAAAACATCATGCTAGCTATCTTACGATTATGCAAAGCAATATGACAATGAATGCTCAAGTCATGTATATGATGATGATGGAAGTTGCATGGCAATATATCTCGGAATGGCTATGGAAATGCCGTGATAGGTAGGTATGGTGGCTGTTTTGAGGAAGATATAAGGAGGCTTATGTGTGATAGAGCATATCGTATCACGGGGTTTGGATGCACCGGTGAAGTTTGCACCAACTCTCGAGGTGAGAAAGGGCAGTGCACGGTACCGAAGAGGCTAGCACTGATGGAAGGGTGAGAGTGCGTATAATCCATGGACTCAACATTAGTCATAAAGAACTCACATACTTATTGAAAAAATTTATTAGCCATCAAAACAAAGTACTACACGCATGCTCCTAGGGGAAGGGTTGGTAGGAGTTAACCATTGCGCGATCCCGACCTCCACTCAAAGGATGACAATCAAAAAATAAATCATGCTCCGACTTCATCACATAACGGTTCACCATACATGCATGCTTCGGGAATCACAAACCTCAACACGAGTATTTCTACTAATCCACAGTCACCCACTAGCATGACTCTAACATCACAACCTTTATATCGCAAAACTATTGCAAGGAATCAAACATATCATATAAAGCGATCTACATGTTTATGTAGGATTTTATGACTAACCATGTGAATTACCAATTCCTGTCATCTCTCTAAATAGATATAAGTGAAGCAAGAGAGTTTAATTCTTTCTACAAAAGATATGCCCACGCTCTAACAAATATAAGTGAAGCAAAAGAGCATTCCACAAATGGCGGTTTTCTATGTGAAGAGAAACACGCAATCCAAGCTTCAAAAGATATAAGTGAAGCACATGAAGCATTCTATAAAGCCATACTCAAAAGATATAAGTGAAGTGCAATCAGCATTCTATAAATCAACCAAGGAATATCTCATACAAGCATGGTGCATAAAAGAAAAGTGAAAACTAAATGCAAAAGACACCTCCAAGATTTGCACATATCACATGAATGAAACGAATCCGAAAACATACCGATACTTGTTGAAGAAAGAGGGGATGCCTTCCGGGGCATCCCCAAGCTTAGATGCTTGAGTCTCCTTGAATATTTACTTGGGGTTCCTTGGGCATCCCCAAGCTTGATCTCTTGCCTCTCCTCCTTTTCCTCATATCGAGACCTTCTCGATCATCGAACACTTCATCCACACAAAACTTCAACAGAAAACTCAGTAAGATCTGTTAGTATAATAAAGCAAATCACTACTCTAAGTACTGTTGCAAACCAATTCATATTTTTTTTGCATTGTGTCTACTGTAATATAAATTTTCCATGGCTTAATCCACTTATATAAATTGATAGTTTCATCAAAACAAGCAAACTATGCATCAAAAACAGAATATGTCAAAACAGAACAGTCTGTAGTAATCTGAACATTCACCATACTTATGGTACCCAAAACATTCTGCAAAAATTAGGACAAATAAACAATTTGTACATAGAGATAGTGCAAAAAGTTTCATAACCGTTTGACGTTCCAGTAAAAAATGTAAAATCCTGCACTACAACCAAAGTTTCTGTCCTGCACCGCACAAACCAACAAGCATTGTCAACATCCTAAAAGCAAACCTTGGCACATTATTTTTATAATACAATGGAATTGTACAAGGGGATAATTAGTTTTGATGAAAAGTTTCTGTAATTAAGATTCACAAAGTTTCCGTGAGCATGAACAAAGTTCAAGGAGCTCTCCCACTTCAACAATGCTTGTCTCTCTCACTTTCACTTCCCTTTTTGAAAAGTTTTGGGTTCTCCTCTTTATTTTTGTTTTTAGACTATATAAAAGAACTCAACAGAAATAAATGACTCTCTAAAACTTCCGGGTTGTCTCCCTGGCAGCGCTTTCTTTAAAGCCATTAAGCTAGGCATATAGTGCTCAAGTAATGGATCCACCCGGATCCCAAGGTATATCAAAGCCAATTTTAATTAACAATGATTTGTGATTTAGTAGTGAGCACAAAGTAACATATATCATGCAATAACGAAGTATAACTCTCTTCCTATGCATCGGCATGTCATAAAAGAACAATTCATGCACACCAAGTAAAGGCCAATGCATAGTATAAGCAGTTTCTTGCAATTTTATCATATTGGAAACATAGAGAGGTGGAGATATAGTTCCTCTCTCATAATAATTGCAAGTAGGAGAAGCAAGCACATGCATATCACATTCATCAAAATTATCATGTGCAATGGTAAAAGGCAACCCATCAATATAATCCTTAATAAGGGCAAACTTCTCCGATATAGTGTAGTCGGGAGAAATTAAAAAGATAATAGGACTATCATGCATGGGTGCAATAGCAACAATTTCATGTTTAACATAAGGAACTATAGCAAGTTCATCTCCATAAGCATAATTCATATTGGCATCTCGGCCACAAGCATAGCAAGCATCATCAAAAAGGGATGTTTCAAAAGAATCAACGGGATCATAACAACCATCATAGCAATCATCCATCGGTAAGCACGAAGGGAAATCAAACAATGTATGAGTTGAAGAGTTACTCTCGTTAGAAGGTGGGCACGGGTAGCTAATCCGCTCTTCCTCCTTTTGTTCTTCGCTCTCCTCATCATCTTTTTCATCCAATGAGCTCACAGTTTCAATAATTTCCTCGTCCATAGTTTCCTGCAAAATATTAGTCTCTTCTTGGACAGCGGAGACTTTCTCAATAAATGCATCAATATCGGAATTGTATTCATAATTCTCATAAAATTATTTAAGTATAGCAAAATTTTCAGGTCTGTAAACAGCATCATCAAGATTTTCACACTCTTTAAACAAAGATTCAATTTCATAGCACCCATAAAAGCAACGAATTCTTCTATTTGTTCCACATCATAGTAATCATATATACCATTAGCTTAAGAAGCTAAGGTTTCATTATCATTAAATTTGCATGAAAAGGGAAGGTGTGGAGCCTTCATCCTAGAGCAACAAGTATAATCATATCTCAAGCATAGTTGTCGAGCATACCAATGCAACATATAAATTGGATCCCATAATAGTTTCCCTTTTGTGTCAAGCGATAATCCCTAAAGTATTCACGTTGATCCAACGTGTCTCCCGTAACATAATTGAATGGGATTTTCTCAGGATTATCAAAGTAGTACATAATATCTTTCACATAATGAGCATCGAGGGTTTTAGGAGGTTCCCCATCTCCATGAGTAGCAAGTACACCTAATTTTTTTGGTATTTTTTGTTCCATATCCATAACTAAACATAGTGAACAACTTAGAACAGCAAATAAAAATTACTTAGTGATAAAGCAAACAAGCACACACGAGAATATTCACCCCACGCTATGACTCCCCGGCAACGGCGCCAGAAAAAGGTCTTGATAACCCACAAGTATAGGGGAACAATTGTAGCCTCTTTCGATAAGTAAGAGTGTTGAACTCAACGAGGAGCTAAAGGTAGAACAAATATTCCCTCAAGTTCTATCGACCACCGATACAACTCTATGCACGCTTGACGTTCGCTTTACCTAGAACAAGTATGAAACTAAAAGTACTTTGCAGGTGTTGTTGGATAGGTTTGCAAGATAATAAAGAGCATGTATATATAAACTAGGGGATGTTTAGATAAAGAAGCAATAAAGTAAATATAGCGAGTGTTGAAAAGTGGTGGTAGGAGTTGTGAAATTGTCCTTAAGCAATTGACTACTTACTAGACCGATAGCATGTTTTATGTGGGAGAGGCATAAGCTAACATACTTTCTCTGCTTGGATCATATGCACTTATGATTGGAACTCTAGCAAGCATCCGCAACTACTAAAGATCATTAAGGTAAAACCCAACCATAGCATTAAAGCATCAAGTCCCCTTTTATCCCATACGCCACAACCCCCTTACTCGGGTTTATGCTTCTGTCACTCAAGCAACCCACTATAAGTGAATCATGAACGTATTGCAACATCCTACAGCGAGAATCCCGCACTCTTGCGTGACATGGAGGGCACAATAGGACAGCAACATAACCACAAGCAAATTAAACCAATCATAGCAATTCACCAATTACCGACAGGACAACAAAAATCTACTCAGACATCATAGGATGGCAACACATCATTGGATAATAATATGAAGCATAAAGCACCATGTTCAAGTAGAGGGTACAGCGGGTTGCGGGAGAGTGGCCCGCTGAATATAGATGGGGGAAGGAGATGGAGATGTTGGTGAAGATGGCGGAGGTATTGGTGTAGATCGCGGTGATGATGATGGCCCCCGGAAGCAAGGGGGAGAGAGCCCCCCTTCTTCTTCTTCTTCCTTGACCTTCTCCATAGATGGGAGAATGGTTTCCCCTCTAGCCCATGGTCTCCATGGCATGGGAGGGGCAAGAGACCCTCCGAGAGTGGATCTGTCTCTTTGTTTCTGCGTTCTCTGATTCTGCCCTTTCACTGTTTCTTATATATCCGGAGATCCATAACTCCGATTGGATTGAAACCTTCGCCAAGATTTTTCTCCGAAAATTAGCTTTCTTGCGGCAAAATAAGAGCATCAACCGCCTTACGGGGTGCCCACGAAGGTCAGGGGCACGCCCACCCCACTGGTGCGCGCCCCCTGCCTCGTGGCCTCCTCGAGCACCGTCTCGCGTTGATTTTTCTTCCCAAAAATCATAAATATTCCAAAAATATTCTCCGTCCGTTTTTATCCTATTTGGACTCCATTTGATATGGGGTTTCTGTGAAACATAAAACATGCAAGAAACAGGAACTGGCACTGGGCACTGGATCAATATGTTAGTCCCAAAAATAATATAAAAAATTGCCAAAAGTATATGAAAGTTGTAGAATATTGTCATGGAACAATCAAAAATTATAGACATGACGAAGACGTATCAACATGTATGAAGAAGTACACCCCTGCAGGATTATAAATAATCTATTCGAATAGCCGCGTCCGCGGTAAAGGACCTCTGGGTTGCCTATACAGTTCATAGACAAGTGAAAGTGGATACTCTAAAATGCGCAAGATAAGCGTGAGTGCTATGGATGGCGTTCTCGTAGGGAGACGGGAGCGGATCCATATTGGTGTATTGATATGGTGAATATGTGGACTCGTGTGCGTCACCTCAAAAGAGTTACTTGCAGTCGTAGTTCAGGATAGCCACCGAGTCAAAGCTGGCTTCCTGCAGTTAAACCCCACCATCCCTTTTGTTGATAATGATGCATATGTAGTTAGATCTGATGTAAGTCTTGTTGGGTACATATGTACTCACGTTTGTTAAATTTATGTTTTTGCAGAGAGACTTCAGTCTCGCTAGTAGTTCCGCGTGGACTTCCACGTTTATCTTGTTACCTCAGTTGCGATCTTGTGCCCTCGACAGGATCTGGTAGATAGTCAGGCTTCTCATCCTTTTTCATTTATAGTTGTCTGTACTCAGGCATGTTAAGTTTCCGCATGTGCTTTGACTTGTATGCTCTGAATGTTGGGTCATGAGACCCATGTTTGTAATATCTCGCTCCTCGGAGCATATTGAATAAAATACTTGAGTTGTAGAGTCATGTTATGATGCAATGTTGTATTTGCACATATCGAGCATATTGTGTGTATGTTATTGAAATGCTTGGTATGTGTGGGATCTGACTATCTAGTTGTTTATCCTTGGTAGTCTCTCTTAACGGGAAATGTCTCCTAGTGCTTCCACTGAGCCATGGTAGCTTGCTACTTCTCCGGAACACTTAGGTTGGCCAGCGTGTGTCCTTCTTCGTTCCTGTGTCTGTCCCTTCGGGGAAATGTCACGCGGTGATCCTTTAAGTCCTTGTAGCTTGCTATGACTTGGGTTTCATTCGATGCGATCGACAAGTTCGTTGTTGGGTCATGTATGCCTATCCCTGTAAGTTAGCACCACTTTGGGTTCACGACTAGCCATGTCAGCCTGGGTTCTTTGTCATATGGATGCTAGCGACACTATCATATACGTGAGCCAAAAGTCGCAAACGGTCCCGAGCCTAGTAAGGCGACACCCGTGGGGATACCGTGCGTGAGGCCGCAAAGTGATATGAGGTGTTACATGCTATATCGGTGTAGCATAGGATCGGTTCCTGACAAAGTGAGAGAAAACAAATAGGCCTAGCTTGGGTATTCTTTAGAAAGAAATAGTGGGCTAGCTATTTTCCCAAAGCAAAACTGCTAGGCTGGTCATGTTGTTAGACGGGCCACAGAGACCGCACAACCCAGTTTATAGCCTACTCCTCTGAACAAATCCTAAAAAAAAGAAGCGTTGACAATGATGTCAGTCCCAGATGTCAGCAGGGTGGATTAGAGTAAAAAAATGAGGGGGTGCATCTGAGTAGTAAAGAGGCGCTTGCTTGTGTTCGGGAATGGACCTGGTGGATCTGTGCTGTCATACTCACAACTACAATCCTCTCCCAATTCACTATGTTGACAGGCCCGGATGGCGGCGCCGCTGCGAGCGCACCAAGGTGGAGGACGACGGCGAGGCCTCGGACGGGAATGAATAGGAGACGGGGAACATGCAACAGTATGGTCGTAGGCGGAGGGGAGTAGGAGGGTTCACTGATTCTGGTGCGGGGTAGGCTGCCATCGCCGGAGAAGAATAGGATGTCCGGGGGAGTAAAGGGATGGCCTAGCCAGCATTTCAGGGTACGGCAGGGCGGCGATGCGTGCATGACAGTGCAACCAACCGTAGAAGGCAGGGCGCTCCCGCTGGCGTAGGTTTGGTTTTGGCGGGTGGACCGGTCAGACCCAAAAACTCATTATGCTGGATTAAAAGAATTAATTTTCTTTGGCTACAACTTATTATAAAATGCTGCAGAGCACCTTTTTCTTCTTGAGGTTTTTTGAGACAACTTTCTTCTTAAGACTAAGTGGTGTCACCAGTGTGTTGGGCTAGGTTGGACATTCTTATCAAAACATAATAATGGACCAAAACTATTTACGATGTTGGCTACAATTTGCATGGGTACGTTGGTTCCAGGAAGAAAATGGTGGGAGAAAAAAGACTGGTCGCTATCTTTGCCTAAGAATAATATCGACTGAATGTAACGACACTCTCATAGGAAAAATTATCCTCCTGTTGAAATTTGACTTTTCAAATCAGAAATTTAAAGAACTGATGCATGAGCATTTAGCTTTATTAATTAATTAATTAATTTAAAGAACTGAAGAGAGAGATGAGATGCTTGTGCGGTGCGGGCTGAATCGGGAATAAAAAAACTCAGTAAAACCACTGGGAGGGAAATGATAACACAACCGGTGGGGTATCCCTTTGATCAGTGGGAGTCATAGATACCAACAAGGACTACTGCAGATTGCCATTTTATAATAGATTGTCCTCTAATAATAAAGAGAGAGATTATAGACATGTGATTGGTTTCTTTCCATAAATGTTGCCTTGTGTTATGAAACATTTATTATTGTCCATAAATGTGGTCTTTAAAGATTGATTAGATGTCACCGTGATTGATTCATTTTCATAAAGACATTATTAACATATCAAAGATTAATCTGCATGATTTGGCAGAGAAAAACTGGATTAAGGTCGTGTTTGGTTCATAAGTCATAGGACTTTTTCTAGTCCCAACTAAAAAGTCCCTAGTCCCTAAAAAGTCCATCCCTGTTTGTTTCCAGAGACTAAAAAGTTCCTAGTCCCTTCCTAGAGGTTATTAAATGACCATGTTGCCCCTAGTATATAGAAAAATAACAATCAAACAACACCATGGGGTGGCGGACCAATGGATGCATGGAGGGGCATTGTTGGAAAAGTCCCAAAAAAGACTCTCATTGAGAGTCTTCTTCGTTTAGTCCCAAATGCCTAGTTTAGTCCCTAAAAAGTCCCTCCCGTTTGGTAAAAAAAGTCTCTAAGAGGAACTTTTTCTAGTCCCTACACAAAAAAGTCCCTGGAAACAAACACCCCCTAAGTAGATCAATGAGGTAAAAACCGGTTTAAATTAATTGGTGGGGTAGAAAAAAAACGGTGGGGGAGGTTTAACCGGAATGGAGATGATGCTATCAACTCATCATAGCGTATAGGTCTGTGCCGATTCTGATAGTATGTCGAGCACATACAATAGATTGGTCTTAGATAAAATGAAAAAAAATACAAAAAACAAAACATAGAAGAAAAGAATGAAAAAAAATACGCCCGCACACGTCAAATGGGTCGGCAAACTTTTATTTATATACTTGATGTTTTGGTACGATTTGATTCGGCTGAGTTAATGCATGACGTTGTTTTGGAAAAGTGTCGATTTGATTGGATTTTATTTGGCGAAGTGTCGACCCTGATAGTATGGTGAGCACAAAATAATAGATTTGTCATAGAAAAATGAAACAAGACAAAGAGGAAAATAAAAATGCACACACACATCATATGGGCCTGCCAACTTTGATTATAGTTGATGTTTTGGTAAAATTTTATTTGATTTGGGTATGAGTAGGAGAGGACAAGTAAAGTTTGGATTTAGTTGAGATTTTATTAAGATTTGATTTGAATGAGTAATGCATCACATTGTTTTGGGAAAGTGTCGGCTTCATTGAGTTAATGCATGCGTCAGATGGGCCGGGCAACATGGCTGCGCTTCAGCAAAAGATGACCTGTAAGATGCTCGTGAGCGTAATATAGCATTGGTGGGAGGTGAGGAGAGACTATCAACTCCCCCATTAAGAGTAGAGATAAAATAGAATTCCAGTTGAGACATTCATCATCATTCAGGATATATGAAGTGCTATTTGCATTTTTGTTAGTTACTAATGTTGAAACTAAAAAGACATAGCATAGTTTTTTCTTCTTCTTACATAATCACCCCGGTATAATATATTTTCAAAGGGCTATGAAAGAATTATTGGACTATCTAGAAACTGCTCTGAGTATAGATTTGGTGATACTCTATACTTTTCTTTTGACAGTATAATATAGTACACGGATGCTGATTTGGTGGCTTTGGCAAAAAGGTAGTGCTTCTTGCACTTGATGACATCAAATTATTCAGGTAGCACGTACAATAATGTAAGAGTTGTGTGCTTACATCAACGGAAAATTCTGAGTCCCTCAATTCTGTTTTGAATGGATTTGGAAGGGGTATTTTTGCGTTCACCATGGGTACAAACAACAAAAGACAGAAAAAATAATCCAATATCAAATGAATTGTCCAATACACTATTTAAGCGGAAGTTGAGACAACTACGGGCAACAACACGGGCGCGGCGCCCCGCTGTCCACCCCGCTAGTGTATTTTATACTTCTACTGTAGCAGTAGTCGTTCAAAGAGGCAACTGCTCTACTGATCCAGGAGCTTAAGCAGCACGGGGAGCCCGCACTTGGGCTGCAGCGTCAGGAACTCGACCGGCGCGTGCACGTACTCGGGCGCGATCTCGAACTCGAACCGGCGCAGGATCACGACGAGCGTCGCCTTCGCCTCCAGCATTGCGAAGTCCTGCCCGATGCATGACCGCGGGCCGATGGCGAACGCCAGTATTGCGCTTGGGTGCTTGGCCGCCCTGCCCACGCCGTTCCGGAACCGGTCCGGCTTGAATTCGCCGGCGTCCGCGCCCCACACCTCCTCGTCCCGGTGCATCATCGCCGTAGGTATCATGGTGATCGTGCCCTTGGGGATCTTCACGCCGCCGAGCTCCGTGTCCGCCATCGTCTGCCTGGCGATCATGATCACCGCGCCGTACAGCCTCAGCGTCTCGTATAGCACCATTGTCGTCTGCCGTCAACGATCACAAGTGAAGTGAGTCTCACTCGTCGCTGTGGGGTGCATTACGAGCTTTAGCTAGAATTATGGAATAGACAGGGGCTTACGAGCTTGAGCTTGTTGAGCGCGTCGCCGTGCAGCGGCGTCCCCGTGCCGCCACATTCTCGGAGGACCTCCTCCCTGAGCTTCTGCTGCCATTCGGGGTGTGTGCCGAGGAGGAAGATAGCCCAGGTGAGGAGGTGCGCGGTGGTGTCGTGCCCGGCGAAGAAGAAGGTCTTGCACTCGTCGATGATGTCGTCCATGCTCATGGCGGCAACCTTCTGCCCGCCTGCTCCGGCCGACGTGTTGGCCTCGAGCATCAGACCAAGCAAGTCGTTGCCGTAGCCTTTGGCCTCCTTGGCGGCGGCCTGTCGCTCGCGGATGATCGCCATGAGCGTGCCGCGCACCTTGCCCGTGAGCTGCCGCCGCCGCAGCCCGCAGGGTGGTCTTGGTGGGGAGGTACTCGAGGCCCGGGACGCGGACGTTGTTGATGGTAGAGACGGCGATGTACTGGAGCTCCCGCTGCGCCACGAACACCTCCTTCCCCTCCCTGTAGCTGCTCCCGAACGCCGTGTGAGAGATCACGTCGGCGGTCAGCTCCACGAACTGCTGCCCGACGTCATCCACCAGCGCCACGCCGCCGCCGCTCGCCGCACCGCGCGCCTCCCACGGCCGGACCATCTCCCCCGCGCACTCCGCCATCGTCCTGGTCATCATCTTGAGCTTGTCCATGGTGAACGCCGGGTGCACGATGCGGCGGCGGCGCGCCCAGTCGTCGCCTTCGGAGAAAACGAGGCCATTGCCCAGCAGGGCCAGGAGGTTGGGCCCCGGGTTCGTCTTGACGTACAGCCCGGTCCTGTTGGACAGGATCTGCTTCACCATGTCGAGGTCGCGGACGCATATCGCCGGCGTGTACCCCGACCACGACAGGAACATCTTACCGTACGACGCGACCCACGCCTTGTAGTGCGGCATCACGCGCCCGATGATGTCGTGGGAGCCGAGGTCGAGCACGTCGTCGGCCGTCGCCGCGCGCATCGCCATGGCCTCCTCGTTGTTGCCGACGAAGAACCGGTACGCCGGGCCGCGGATCCCCTGCCGCCGGAACGCCCTCGCGACGGCGTAGGGGCGCCACACCAGGTGCACCGCCGCCGTCCTCAGCGAGGTTGCCAGCACCACGGCGAGCGAAGCCAGGACCAGCCCTGCAGCGGGCGCCATAGCCAGCATGGCGCGCGACGATCGATCTGTGCGGCGCAGCTCTTGGGAAATGATTGATCTGCTGATGATTGTGCCCACGCGTGCACGTACATATATAGTAATTCGTACGATGTTACTGCACTGGTGGATTGGGGGCTTGCGTTTGTAAGGTTCGGGGGCGGCCAGCGATCTCGCGGCTGTCGCCGATGAATGCGAGTATGCGACCCGTTGTGCAACCCGATATGATCTGCGAGTATGCGTATTGCTCAGGGTAACTGTCGCTAGATTGATCCTAACCGTACGATCTGAACATTGAGATTCGTGCAAGTATTTCTATCTACTACTGTATTGAAGAGGAGTTGTTGGTCCTACATCCATTGGTGTAGCCTCTCCTTCCCACCTGTTGCATTAACTTAATCAAATCAAACTTTTTGCAGCGCCTCAGTGATGTATGTAAGGTCATTGCATTAACTCGGCCAAATCAAATCAAATCATTCTATATACATATGACACAACCAATGAAATCAAATAAAATCGTTCGAGCTATTTGACGTGGGTAACCAAATCAAGTCAAATTAAATATTTTGCATTAACTCGATCAAATAAAATCAAATCATTCTAGCTATATGACACATACAATCAAATTAAATATTTTGCATTACCTCAATTAAATCAAATCACTTACTACATTAGAATATGATGAGTGTAAGATATACATCTGACACGAGTGGTGTTAGATCACTAGAATATGTATGGCCCGTTGCAATACTGAAGCAATTATCTACTATTAGACTATCTCTACTATTAAAGTGGAGTTAGGGATTGTATGTTGGTACTTGGTAGGTTCAACTCTCTTCCCCTCGATCCCCCTCTTCCCACGAAACAAAAACCAAACATCGCGTAAAACACACAAAAAAAAACCATCTCCCTTCTCGTGTTTCGCTTCATCTTTCGTCCTTCGGTCCTTCCCCATACCGAGTGCCCCTCCCGATTCCTGTTTTTTTTCACGCCCCAGTTTTTACCCGTTTCCCGTAACCCCATGATTCCACACTCGACGCGCCTCAGCGCTGCCCGCTGTTGGGCCAACTCTGCTGCCTCGCAGCCTCCCCTTTTCGCCTTACCACCGCCACCCTAGCCCTAACCCTCACCCCACCTCGGGCTCTAAACGCCAAGAACGTCACGTCCTATGTCAGCCTCGAAACATCACCACCTACGACGATCACTGCCGTCCAATGCATGCCGTAGCCTCATCCGTCCAGACGCATGTTGCTCCTCCACTCCACCATCGCCCGCCGGTCACTCCTACGCATGGATTGACGCCGAAAATTCCCGGGCAAATCCGTTCTCTGCTGCGCCGTCTTCCACAAATCTCGTACACCATTGTCCCCCACCATGCCCCCTGGTCATCACGCTCCTCCTCCTCCTCGTTGTGGTGCCACCGTCATGGGTTCTACTCTTTCAACCAGATCCATGCGTACATCGCGACCCCGATGCCTCACCAGGTATGTGCGCTCCCTATTGATTTGATCCGCTTCCACTCGGAATTTCTTCCTAACCAATTTATTACTTTTGATTTCTTCCAAGTTGCACTAGATGGATGCATGAGTGTGGTCCAGTGTGTGTCGACTGTCGACGGGGTTGGCAGGACGTTAACCGCCACATTTACATGCTCGGATTTTTATCATCCAACACTCATGTGCAACTCCTTTTAGCTTGTACCTCGACTAGGTAGATTACTAATGATGATGACTACCAGCCATCTCCTCCACTGATTGTGAAGATGTAAGCTTAATTTGTGTCATTTTTGCTGTTACCTTATGAACTAATCATCAGGCCGACTGCTGGTTAGAGTATTTATGCCCCTGCTGAATAGTGAAGTTGTGGACATACAAGCATTGGCAAGACTTCTGCACACAAGGTACTTGACAAAAGAATTAGAGATTGGGGAGCACATCAAAACACTCTGCTATCATTGATATTCATAGTAATGTGCATTAACACAAGTTCCGCAAGTAATCCATTTTCTCTTAATATTTCCAATTTTTAATTGAAGTGCTAATTTTGCATTAAGAAAAATGTAATTGTCTCAAGTACATCCGTTTAGGTTTAACTGTATTATTCACTTGGTGGTAGGACCATGTTTACAATTGCATTTGTGGGGTAGATTCTTTGGAAGATGCACAATTGATGATATGCATGCCGTCGTCGGTGGAGATGACTTGCATGTCACGACACTTGACAATCGTCTTTCGGAACCACCGATGCATAGTGAAACGATGGCATCAAGCTTAATAGCACTAAGAACACACACGTCATTGTGGTATCTTTATGTTATGTTTGTTATTTACCGATTGGAAAACTGTTGGAGCTTATTTTTGGTTAAAATCAAAATATATGTTTTGGCAATTAGGTCACTAATCAATATTGGAAGAATAATTAATGAACGGGGAATACCTACGGGGTAGGCCCATGGATGCGTATGGCCCAGGAAAAAACATGAATCCTAGGCGGCATTGTTAGCTTCCATACAACAAGAACATAAACAGGGATGACTCCCCTAAATTAGTAACCGTATAACTAGATCTAGATGAAAACTGACCAAAATTCTCATATTGCCTGATCAACGTGTCACAATCATTAGAATAAGCAATGTTTTTGACAATCTCCTCTATCTCATACCACAACCATCATGCTTTCATTGAAAATCATTCTACACTGACTTTGAGAGTGTGTCCATCCCAAACCTGTTGATGGTATTACTTGTTCCCGGCAGATACAATAAAAATCCTTATACCGAACAGCTAGGGGGAGGAGCCAAACCAAGTATATATCCTCCTAGAATATAATGTTTTTGCCACTACCTACAAACCATTTGCATCCTATTTTAACAGCTCTAGCAGCTCAGGCGACCCCTTTCTGAACCTTAGATACTCCTACAATATAGCTACAAAAGATGTTTGGGGAAGAACAAGAGTACTTTCAATCTACAAATTCCCTCCAAATTTTGCCTCCTCAGCCATGTATGTTTTAACCCATGAGCCAAGGAGAAAAATATTCAAATTTTGTAGGTTGGTATCCCCTCCAAATTCCTCTTTTAGACATTCCAATTGCCAATTCAGTAAGTGGATCTTCATATGCCCCTCAAAATTATTCCATAGGCAGTTAGCCATCTAGGAATTAAGGAGATCAGTTTCCCTCTTAGGGAACTCGAAAAAGAAGAGAAGATACACAAGGATGCTGGCCAGGCTAGATTTGATTAAAAATATTCTAGCCCTATATGATAAAAGCTTCCCTCTTCATGCAGCTATCCTTTTAAGGATTTTGTGCAACAAGGGTTGAAGATCCTCTACGGAGAGCCTATCATGATGTAAGGGAACCCCTAAGTAGTATTAATAGGGAAATCACCCACATGAGACCCAAAATAGCAGACAAATCTAGTCTCCAGAAGGTCTGAGCCCATGGGATTAGCTTATGTTATAATAGTTTATCTGCATCCCATGCACTTGCTCAAAGCAAGCATCCATTTCAAGTTAATAGTCATCTTAGGGTCACTATCCACAAAATAATGGTGTCATCTACATATTGCTGACTGATAATCCACCTAGGGCAAAGATCATGCCACATGCCTCTAATAAGATCTTCACTAGCAACCTTAATGAGCATCCTAGTCAGCACATCTACTACCAGGTTAAAAAGTAAAGGTGACAAAGGATCACCTTGCCGAAGCCCTTTTTCAGTGAGAAAAAAACAATTTTGGAGTTATTGAGTTGGACGCCAATGGACCCCCAATGGGTTTATTTTGTGGATCCAAGCAACTCACCTCCTGCTAAACCATCTCTAGAGGAGGAGTTCCTCCAGGAATCCAAGGCTGGCCATCTCAAAGTGTGATGCCCCTGATTCGACCGTACACTAATCATACACGCAAATGTGTACGATCAAGATCAGGGACTCACGGGAAGATATCACAACTCAACTCTAGACACAAATCAAAATAATACAAGCTTTATATTACAAGCCAAGGGCCTCAAGGGCTCGAATACATAGCTCGATACACAAGAGTCAGCGGAAGCAACAATATCTGAGTACAGACATAAGTTAGACAAGGATGCCTTAAGAAGGCTAGCACAAACATCAATGATCGAAGAGGCAAGGCCTCCTGTCTAGGACCTCCTAACTACTCCTGGTCGGCGGCGGTCTCCACATAGTAGTATCCGTCGGCGGTGGCATCTGGCTCCAAGGATCCACCATCTAGTTGCGACAACCGGAAAGAAGGAAGAAGGGGGAAAAGGGGTAGCAAAGCAACCGTGAGTACTCATCCAAAGTCCTCGCAAGCATCAGATCTATACTAAGTATGCATTGGTATCAAATGGAAGGTTTGTATCTGTGGACTGAACTACGGAATGCCAGAATAGAGGGAAGGCCTAGCCTAACGAAGACTAGCATCTTCAAGCAGCTCCGAGCATCTTGCAGCATGTAGGAGAGTAAAGAATAGCAATTTAATATTTAACAAACATGTTGTAGAACCAATGCCCAGAGATCCTTCCTCGACTCCCTGCGAGAAAGCAATCCTGGAGCCACATATCCATCACATATCTCAAGTATCCATTTCTAGTTATATAAGATCAGGATATAAGTCTGAACGTCCATTATCGTGGACACGGTATTCGAATATATATCTTCCCTGCAGGGGTGCACCACGTTACCCAACACGCTCGATCACTCTGGCCGGACACACCTTTCTGGGGTCAATGCCCGGCCTCGGAATATCAACATGTCGCAGCCCTACCTAGGCTCAGCAGAGAGGTCCCCTCTGGTCTACATCCTAAGCACTCCAGGGTCTTGGGCCCATCGCTCGCAGCACTCCGGGTCCTTGTGTGCAGGGTGGATATCAGCACCACCTTTGATGGCCAGCACGATCCGCCCGTGCCACAATGCTGAACTGGACGTCTGACAAAGCTTCGGCTGATACTGCCACATCGAGCCCCATAACTATTCCCGCGTGGTGGTTAGTGCGTAAAGGCCAGAGACCAACTCAGAACAAATACCCAAACCTGTTAGTGCATTGGGGGCTCACGGAAACGAGCAGAGACTCACGATAAGGTGACCTCGTCGCCCCGTCTCGTGGACTTACGACAAGGGCCCAGACTGCCCGGCCGTGCCACGTGGAAAACTCGCGGGGTGCTTTATGGGCCCTCCCGACTTTCACATCAACTTGCGGGTACCCCTTAGGGCCGACCCGACTTCAACAATGGTCTCAAGTAAATTCAAGGTAACCATGTGTCCAAACATCAAGGGGAAAACCCAAGGAATCACCCACGGAGGATTCCACTCAATGTAATCATCAAGGTGAACGTAAGAGGGACCACCCTCGAGGTTCACACTTGAGGTGTTGAACGACAGAGCCGTACCGGGAATGGTGAAAGAGGAAATCACCCTCGATGACCACGACTGAATAGCTACACTACAGAATTATCATCAGGAGTGCATTATGAGGGATCACCCTCGGCACTCGATAGTAGCTCTGCAGAGTCGAGCAATAAAAGGGGCGTGATGTGATGTGAGGTGTCAGGCTCTGGTCATCGATCATGCTGATCGAGTCGTCGATAATGAAGCAGGGCAACAAGGACAAGGTGGGGGTCACTGATGGATCACTATTCAACCTATACTAAGCAGTTTAGGATAAGCAGGTAAGTAACAATAGCAGGTACAAAAGCAGGCTATGCATCAGAATAGGAGCAATCAATTACAGTAGCAAAATCTAATGCAAGCATGAGAGAATGAATTGGTCGATATCGGGATGATCAAAGGGGGGCTTGCCTGGTTGCTCAGACAAGAAGGAGGGTCGTCGGTGACGTAGTCGATCACAGTGGCATCAACAGTGATCTCGAGGTCTACCAGAGAAGAAGAGGGGGAAGAAACAGTAAATACATGCAAACATATGCATAACATGACAACAAAGCGATGCTATAGGTGTTCTAACGCAGTGCTAGGCGATACTGGCGAAGGGGGGAAACATCCGGGAAGGTTTTCCCGGTTTCGGACGTCTGTCAGATAGATGAACCAGAGAGGAAAAGTTCAACGTTTGCTATGCTAGGGACGTGTGGCGGGCGAACGGACTGCGTGTTCAGATTCGTCTCGTCGTTCTGAGCAACTTTCATGTAGAAAAGTTTTTCATCCGAATTACTGATTAATTTCTATGAATTTCTAAAGTTTTAGCAATATTATGAAATTATTATTAACTAAAAAGATAATACTGCACCGGCATGACGTCATCCTGATGTCAGCAGTCAACCAGCCAGTTGACTGGTCAAGATGACGCCGGGGACCCACCTGTCATTGACAGTGGGTTGTTTAACAGATTTTAACAAATCTAATTAGCTAATTAGGCACTGGGCCCACCTATCATTCGGGGCTTAGGTTAAACTAATTAATCTAATTAGCTTAATTTAACTATTATTATTTATTATTTTAAATCTTTTTTTAGTTTTACAGGGGCGGGCCCACTATGGCAGTGGCCCATACGGCCTAATTGGACGCTGGGCGAGCGGGTGCGGGCGCCCGTGCCCGAGGCCGTAGCTTGCCCAGGGCGGGGCGAGGCCAGCCGGTTGGAGCTGTGCCCGGCCGCGGCGAGGTCAGGGAGGGGGAAGCGGGTCCGGGCGGCGGCGGACGCGGCCCCGATGACGGTGGGCAAGGGGCCGCGCGCGAGCGACGGGTGGGGCGGCAGCGACGCTTGACTGTGGCCCGACGGGAGCCGCGGCAGTGGTGGCTAGCCAAGGCGAGCGGGAGGGGGGCAGCGGCTAGGGGGTGCGTGCGGGCATGGGTGCAGCGCGGCCGACGCAGGGCGGCGATGGCGGAGCGGGGCCGCAGCCACCCGCAGGCGGGCGTGCGCACGCAGATGCGTAGCTTCAGCCATGGCAACCGAGCTCGACCGCGGTGGCAGGTACGGTAACAACGGCGAATACGGCTACGAACACGGAGGAAGGCATCAACGGAGAGAGAGAAAGGAATCAGAGCTCACCGGCGTTATAGAGAAGGCCCGGGGAAGCCAGAGGAGCTCGAGGTGGCGCAGATCGACGCGGTGGCCGCCGAGCCCGAGGAGGAAGTCAAGGTTGGGGTGGCGTCACGGGGTCGTCCAGCGCCATGTGGCTCGGCATAGACGATGAGGATGACGCTACGATGCTCCTGGACTCGTCGGCAAGGCAAGGGGTGGACTGTGGCAGCGGGCTTCACCGGAGCAAGCCATGGCGGTGCTCAGCGAGGAGGGATCTGGCGAGGGGGAGGGGATGAAGCGAGAGGGGGCAAGTGGGGTGAGTGGGAGCAGGGGCCGAGGCGGCGGGGGGAGGTGGAGGCCTTATCCTCTCCTGGCATCGCCGGCGAGGTGGTCGGGGGCAGCCATGCCCCTGTAGCGACCTGAGACAGCTGAACAGGGAGAAGGGGAGAGCGACCGGGCTTTGGTGGCCAGTTGGGCTGGCTAGCTGGGGTGCGATGGGCTGAGGCCCAGGGGAAGCCAGGAGGTTTTCTTATTTTCTTTACTGTTTTATAATTAATTGTAAAACTAAATGAGTTTTGTTAGATATGAGACTTGTCACATAAATCAAGCACAATATTTATAGGAGTCACAAAAAGTTTGAGGCCAAAAGGAGTTGTCTAACTTTTTTTGAAATTGAAAGGGCCAATTTAATTGCTGCTGGACCAAAAATTAATTCCCAGGGGCATTTTGGAAATTCAAAAGAGGTAGGTTTCAACATGATAAATGTCCAGGGATTATTTGTCACACTTTGAATATTTTATTTTGCATGTTTCAGAGATTTTAAATTTGGACTTTAATTTGAATTTGAATTTGAATTGTGATTTGGATAAAGTGAGGATCAGCAACAGTAACGTGAGGACTTGGCATCATTAGTAGAGGATTACTGTAACTTAATTATTCGGACATCACACAAAGGCTTTTTCGTTATATTTCAAGACCTGTCCTTTGCTATTGGACTTCTTCAACTCTTTTTCTCTACTTTTGCTACCTGTATTCTTGGTGAGATGATCGTTACTTGTAGGGAGTGGCTAGGCGCCAGTCGCCTGAAAAATAAGAAAATGGTCAGTTGATTCTCCCTCCTACTATCTCAACCGTTAAATCAGGATCCAACAAACACTACTCATCTTCAACGTCCGGACCGGTACTATTTCGTTTCTTCTCTCACACCCACCGATCCATCCCATGCCTAACCGTCTGCCTCCGCCACCCACAACCGCTAGCGCTCCCACAACCACCTTGCCGCCCCGCCCTCTCCTCAACCACTGCCCGCCGTCATACCGCCGTTGCCCCCTGTCCATCGCTATAACCCCAACAATGCTCAGTTTTTTACTGCCGAACTTGCACCATCCCCACACTACTAAGATAGATAATGAGGTCGCCTGCTACCATAAGATAGACCTAGAGGACTTTTTCAGCGAGCTCCTTCCTTCCCTCCAGTTGTTTCGTCATTTACGTGAAAGTCGACTGACCCAAATTCTAAATTCAGACGACTTTACATATAGCTATTGTGTTACTTGCATCTCCTAGAGTTCTTGCATTGGATTGCGCCCATATTTTCTATGTTGCGTCGCACATTCCCCTTCATTCCATGCAAACACTACATGGAAACCTTCTATTGCTTTCAATTGTACAAAAGACATCTTGTTCGCGAGCGATTTAGTGTTGATTTCTACCTCAGGCCAACTCCAATGCACGATCCCAAATGAATGTTTGTTTTTGTTCGAATTTTGTCCGTTTGGGTAGAGCAATGGGGCGGCATCCAACCGTTTTGCTGGATGCGCCGGTCGTGCGCCCAACGCACGGCCGCATCTGGTCCGCCACGGCCGGCTGGAGGCCCTATGTATACACTTTTTTTCGCATTTCTTTTATTATTTCATCAACAACATTTTAATACATTGGAGTACATTCACCAATTCTTGACTAGAAGAGAAAGACCAAAGAAGACAAGAAGCACAATTAGACATTTTAAAGGAAATCCAACTTCCATAACTGCTCCCACAAGTTGAATTAATATCTTCTCGATGCCTTCATTGTTGATCTGCGACTTTTCTCAATCTCGCATACTTCTTTCGATTCTAAAGAAGTAGACGTTGCTTCGTATCTAATCTCATCTCTAGTCTCATCTCTAGTCTCTATTCTAGCAAGGAGTGCACTAGGATCTATCAAATTTCTTTCTATCAATAGATCAATATATTCTTCTCCCAATACAAAACTTGCACCCATCCTACACACAAATTTGAGTATAAGCCAAGAGCTATTGAAAATGCGCCAAATCCGGGAGCACAACCGAAGCAAAACAAGCACATACCCTATCTTTTTTGCACTTGATGAACACCCATCCCAAATGTTCTGGCATGGTAGAAACGCGACGCACGACCTGCCGCAGTAAGTCATCACACTTTATGGGCGACAACGGTGAACCGACGATCCGCTGGGCCAGCACCGAGCCCGATGACGGTCGGCGTGTCTTTGTCAGCGAACCTCCGACGGGATAGATCCGAGTAGCTAGAGGCGGAGTCAATACCTGCATGCGGCGCGGAGGCGTTGCCGACATTGTGCAGTCCGGTACCCGGCCAATTCATGGCAAGGCACGGCCGACGGCGGCCAGATGCGCACAAATCCGGTAGCCGGGATGTACAGTGAGGTGGCCGAGACAAAGGCGGCGGCGGTTATGGCGAGGGTGGGGGCAGGACAGCCGGTGGCCAAGAAAATGGCGGCGGCGACTATGGGGGGTAGGGGCGGCTGGAGTGGAATAAGAGAAAAAGGGGCGATTGTGTCCCCGATGGACAGGCCAGGGAAGGACAAGGGCATGCGTTGCTCCGTCCGCGCGTGTCTGTTTCGGCGCAAACACGACACAAATTTGTACCAGAAATAGATCTAAGCCAGAATAGATCGAAACCAGACAAAAAAGAATATTTGTCTGTTTGCTTCCAGGCCTTGGGCCGCGTTTTGTATCCATTTAATTACCTTCAAACATACACAAGCGGACCATTTGGGACGCGCATTGGAGTTGGCCTCATATTATGAATCAATCTCTACACTTCTGTCATGTACGTACTATCTGGGCAGTGTCGTACTCGTACTAGCTCTAATTGTGTTATCAACCTGGGAACGGAGATGATCAAACATTAACAGCACACATAAAAAAAATCTCGTGAGAAAGAAAAACAAGATACGTTAGCTTATGCCAGCTGTAAAGGAGATAGCAAATGGCGATGACGTATGCAAGTAAAAGATCAGCCGAATTAACTTTCCACACTGTTTGTTTAGAAGCAGCTCACAGCATGACAAATGGGTCCTCCTGCCACCGGCCCACGCGTCAGGGAGAAAGAGCTAGACTCGAGTAATATCTCGCCTTCTCGCGCCGCAGGAGATTCCCGTCCAATACGCAGAGAGCTGTGGCCCCCACTCTGTAACGGATTTTTCACCCCGGCCGTCCACAGAAACTGGTGACAGCGCAGTGTGAGGTAAAAAAACACCGGATGGGAAGGTGGGCGCTCCTTGTCAGTGAAAGAGGTTGGCTGTAAATTTGACGACTTCCCGCGCAAGGAAAACGAAGTAACCGCCGTAAGACCATCTACACCGACTATAAATTCGTGCGTTGCCCGTCTATAAATTCCCCTCTCTCTCCGCGTCCCACATTCTCTCGCCTGCGGAAGGAATATCCCACGCAACACAACACACGCCGCAAGAGAGAGAGAGAGAGAGATGGAAGAGGAGGGGGTGGTGATGCCGCCGCCGCCGCCTGTCCTGGTGGTGGTGCACCCGCCGCCAGTCGTGGTGGTGGAGGAGGAGGAGGTGGTGCACCCGCCGCCGATGCTGGAGGAGGAGGTGGTGGTGCAGCCACCGCCGCTGGTGGAGGAGGAGGAGGAGGTGGTGGTGCAGCCGCCGCCGCTGATGGAGGAGGAGGAGGTGGTGCAGCCGCCGCCGTTGATGGAAGAGGAGGAGGAGGGGGTGCAGCCCCCACCGATGGAAGAGGAGGAGGAGGAGGAGGAGGAGGTGGTGCAGCCGCCGCCGCCGGTCCTGGTGGTGGACGAGGAGGGGGTGGTTCACCCACTGCCAGTCGTGGTGGTGGAGGAGGAGGATTGGGTGATGGTGACGCTGGGGCACGCGGAGCAGTGCAGGCACCTCGTCGCCGCCGGGGTGGAAAATGTCATCGCCTGCTCCCAGGCCGCCCGCGTGACGCTCCTCGAGGTCGCGGCGGTGCTGCGAGACGACCCCATCGACGCAGCGGAGACCATCTACACCGACTTGCTCGAGGCCGTGTCCCGCGGCATGGATTCGCTCCTCCTCGGGCCCGCCGCGCAGATCGTCGACAGCCTCTTCAACTGGCCCGGGCCGCTCGCGGGCGCCATCGACGTCGCTACGTTCCTCCTCCCCGACGCGGAGCCGGAGGGCGGGCCACTCGACGACGTCCGTCGCGAACTCGAGCACCTCGTCGATGTCGTCCACGCCGAGGCCAGGCACTTCTTCACGTTCTACACCGACAATCTCGGTCTCGCTGCCCTCCCCGGCGGCGAAGGCGCGTACAATCTCTGGGTCTTGGACCACAACCACGCCGACTCCCTGGCAAGGGAGGCGCTGCAGGCGCTGAACGTCGCCGTTGAGAGGAGCCTTGCGGCTGACTTCGCCGTCCGTCTCTGCGGGATCATGCCCGCGTCGCGGGTGCGACCCGGGGCCGGGCCGCTCTTGCCGTTGGCGGTGCAGAGGCTGAACCAGACCGTCACCGCGGTCGACGACGCGCTGACGACGCTGCGCGACATGCGAGACACCTTGGTGGAGCTGGAGCAGTCCGCGCTCAACGTCATCGGCCAGGATCCTCCGCCTCCATGATCGACTGGACCAGGCGCGATGCGGGCTCGTCGCTTCCGTCGACACGAGGACGCTGATCCCGCAACGCGCCAAGCTCCTCATCCCCCGAGTCCGAGCGCATCCGCAAGCTACGTACGCGCGTAGTTAGGTAGATCAACACCAACTCCAGTAGTAAGTGTCTCGGTTCGATCTCTCGTCTAGCTTGTTCGTCCCCTGCAGGTTTTGTTGGATCGATGTTACCTGCTTTTCCAGTTCTGATGACCGTACGCTAGCTGTTTTGTCTTTCTGATGAGTTTCTTCAGAGATGTTAGACGCATGCATATGTGCAAACGTGTGATTCTGGATCATGTTCAGTAATCAGTACGATGATGGACACTGCAAACGTAATGGAGTAGGACTACTTGGCTATGTTTTGGGAAATTAATTGTGCAGGTTCTGTTTCGTTTCCTGGATGCGATTGCAATGTGTGTTGCCCCCAATTTCTTGCTTGGTGTGTTCAATTAGTTGTGGTGATTTTCTGTTATCGTCTTGAGATCTTGTCTACTGTAGTAGTCTTAAGCACATAGCTATTGCAATGTTGTTGTCTCGGTTGCAATGATGCTTTTGATGGATAGATCAACTGCCCAAATTGCTGTTGCTGAAGAATTAAAACTGCAAATGATAACTTGCATGCTCAGTCAAATGTAGCTTGAGTTTTGGGTGTAAAGTCAACTAGCCTACTACCTACCATATATATGCTTGAAGTATTATGTGAACAATGGAAAATAGTTTGCACATGATGTACTTTGCTATACATAGAATTCCTCCGTAAGCAAAGATAGTCACGAATGTAGCAAAGTTTATATATAGACAACATGCTCCTTAATTAGAATTGCTAGATTGGGTTGCCTTTCAGTTTGAACAGGAGAAAATATATACAGAGCAGACTTTTTTGGATGGATTTTGTTGTCTGCATGAAACTGCACTTTTGTGGACTACTCCCTCTGTTCCTAAAGTCTTTGTAGAGATTTCACTATGAACCACATACGGATGTATATAGATGCATTTAGGTGTAGATTCACTCATTTTGCTTTGTATGTAGTTCATAGTGAAATCTCTACAAAGACTTATATTTAGGAACGGAGGGAGTACTATGCATGTGCAAACGTGTGATTTTCGGGCTCCCTTGATCATGTTCAGTACGATGATGGACACTGCAGACGTAATGGAGTTGCACGAGCTACTTGGCTATATATGTTTTGGGAAGTTAATTTTGCAGGCTCTGTTTCGTTTCCAGCCGATGCTGTTGCAATGTGTACGTGTTGCCCCTAATTTCTTGTTTGCTGTGTTGTGTGTTCAGTTAGTTGTCGTGATATATTTTGTCGATTGTCTTGGGATCTTGTCTACTGTGATCTTCAGAACATATCAATTGCTCTATATGTGGTTGTTTCTGTTGCATGCATCCACTGGTGGATATGGATCAACTGCCCAAATCGGATTGATTGCTGATGAATTCAATGTGTACTACGCAGCTATCTTGGGAAATTCTGATCTTTTTGTTGTTGCTGAAGAATTAAAACTGCAAATGAGTACTTGCATGCTCAGTCAAATGTAGCTTGAGTTTTGGGTGTCAACTAGCCGACTGTCTGCATATTATGCTTATATGGTTGAAGTATTATGTGAACTAATGGAAAATCGAACCTTAAAGCATACAGTTTTGGTCATCTTAGGCTTAGTTTTTGCATAATGTACTATACATAGAATTTCTTTGTATCGAACGTGGAATGATAGTCGTGAATGTAGCTAGGGCTGGACGCACGAACGAGCTTTTCAGCTCGGCTCGTAGCTCGTTTCAACTCGGCCCGAATCAGCTCGGCCCGTGAAGTATTTGTAGCGAGCCGAGTTTGAAAAGTAGGCCCGAAATCCGACCAAGCCGAGCCGAGTTTGGCCCGGTCCAGCTCGGTGCACCGATTGAGGCCCAGCGCAAAAACATCTCCACTCATCCCAGAGGCCCCGACTGAAGCCAGATAACTCACGAGTATGCAACTGGCTCTGCCTTCCGCCGCCGCCGCCACCCCCCATCCCACCGTCCTCTCCGCGTGAGTCGCCGCCGTGTCTACACAAGTTGCCACCGTTCCCTTCCCTTCGTCGGCCTTCTCCTCGCATCCCTCCTTGCCTCGTCCAGAGCACCCAAAGCTAGACGCGTTGGTTTTAGCTCTGACAGAGTCGCCACGAAACTCGCCAGACCAGCCGCCGCTGGTCGTGCCTCTGCTTGTTTTTCTTCGAGCGCACCAAGAACGAGCAGGTAAAGCTACTGGCTCCAGCGCTTGACATCTTCCCATCCGAGGCTGACCTCCAGGCCCCCACCGACTACAACAGCACTCATTCCACGCCGTTCCAGCCAACATAGATAGGTGACCAAGGCGAGCACACCATTGACCATCCCCAATCTTTACCCTTTTCTCTCTGTTGATCTTTGCTGCCGATGACAGAGTGCTTCGAAATGCAGTTGCTGTCCAAATTCTGTATGCGTTGCATTGTTTGGCTGTTCAAAAGTTCAGTATAGTTCAGTATAGCAGTGCACACACGAGCTGCTCGGGCTGGACCGAGCCAGAGGCAAAATGAGCCGAGCCTCCAGAAACAGGCTCGTTAACCAACGAGCCGAGCCGAGCTCGGCTCGCTTCAGGCGAGCCAAAGCCGGGCTCGGGCTGAACTCGGCTCGGCTCGGCTCGGCTCGGCTCGTGTCCAGCCCTAAATGTAGCAAAGTTTATATAGCCAATATGCTGCTTAGAAGTGGTCCATTGGCATGCCTTTCAGTTTTGAACAGGGGAACAGTAGGAGTAGATTTTTTGGATGGATTTTGGTGTTTGATTTAAACTGTACTTTTCTGGACTACTATGTTGTACTGGATTATTTTGCTTCACTCGCAGAATGCTGAATTTTCGTCTACATTGTCAGTTCGAAACTTGGAATCAGATAATTCCTTGGTGTTTTCTTTTCCCCTTCTTCAATTCCAAATTGCACACTTCAAAGTTTTATTAGGTTCCAGACATCACATTCTAGATTTGACCTTCAAGATTTCAGATTACACAATATTTCATTTTTTAAAGGAATCAAAGAAGCAATCACATATTTCTTTACCAATCAAACAAGTACAGATACATCCTTTTATAACATACAGATGTATTTTGATTAAAAAAATACGATGCACGTTGACATGGGCGACGCTACGCGTCCGCCAGTGGATTTATGGAAAACATCCGCCGCCTCCTACGCTGCTGGATTGAGCCACAAACAGCCGTCAGATCTCCACAATGAGGTTTGTCGTGAATTGCAACAAGGCAGATGTTGCAAAGCTTGCGCCGCAATGGGTGCTTTGTTGCGAAACCACCGAAGCGTCATTTTTGCCTGAAAATTTGATTTTATCTTCACCTTTTTTGCAACAATAGATGATGTTGCCGGAGGACTTTTGCAATAAAGGTGGTGTTGCAGAATTACTATTTTTGTCTTTCACCTTTTTTTGCAACAAAGATGATGTTACGGGAGGACTTTTGCAACAAAGGTGGTGTTGCAGAATTATTATTTTTGTCTTTCGCCTTTTTTGCAACATAGATCATGTTGCGGGAGGACATTTGCAACATGAATCATGTTGCAAAAAAAATTCACTGAAAATGATGATGTCATCTTTGGTGTATATTGAGGAATTTTTGAAACAGAGGTGATGTTGCGAGAGGATTTCTGCAACAAGGCCCTTGTTGCGGAAAGTATAAAAAAACATCTCCAACTGAAGCGAGGACGGAGGACAAGAGGGGAGGCCAAAGCGGCACAACTGGGATGGTGGCCGGAGTGGAGCTGGGGCTCGCGTGCTCGAGCGACGGCCATGGCTGCGAACATAGGGAGCGCTAGGAGAGGAAAAGGAGGAGAGGAGAAAGGACGACCAGGGGCGTCCTCCGACGATCATCGGCGGCGGCCGGGCGATGATGGTCCTAGAGCACGGCTGCAGGCGAGAGGGTGTGAGCGAGGTTGAAAGAGAAAGGAGAAAATAACAAATGGATAAGAAGCATGAAGAGTTGATAAGGATAAGGAAACGTGGTAAATATACAAGACAGCGGAAGCAGTGCCTATAATCCACCGGTTAATGGGAAACTTTTCTCCGTTGGCATCCTGTGATATTTTATCCTCTCAATACAAAACCTATCTACACCTATAATTTTTGGTCACTACATTGACATCATGTTATACTTCCTGGGATTATTGATATGGTTTTCAAGGGTTTATTCTCCGAGATGATTGGTTATTATATGGTGAACACTATGCTTGCTGTCCAATTTAAGGACCCAGACAACACGATCTGAAGACCTACACAGGTAACACATATTGTTTAGAAAATCTGATGTGACAGATGGAGACATCTATGAAGACGGAAGATAATAATATGAGATAACTGCGATTCATCAAACTTAATACTTGGTTCCGGTCTAACGATTTAATTATGGAGACGACCACTCTGTGGCGACGGCAAAGCAGGAACATAGAATGGAATGTAATCCCGCGAGGAGGAGTTCCGTCACCTTAGGGTGATCCGCCTACCGAACAAACAAATCACATATTATATCCATGATACAAGGTAATTGGTATTATCGTCGCACTAGCACACTTGATGTATACCTTGAACTGAATTCTCTCCGTACCTAACTTCTCTATTGCAAAAAAAAACATATTTACTTTCAGTTTTATTTATATTCTTTACTATCAAGAATTATTACTCCCGCTGCCACCAACTCATCATATTTACTACACACTAACAACGTCTGTAGAATCACAAGCAGTTACTTCATGTAGGAACGGTGACAACTTGTGTGTGACAGAAACGCTGCATATAAATATTCTCCTCCCCTTTTCATTGGGGCGATTACTTACTTACATGAAAGTGTTACAACATCGTGCTCAGATGCTTAGGAGTGTCGTCCGCGCTGAGGTGGATTATGAGGTCGTAGATCCTTAAGCTCCGTTCATTTATTTGCATTGGCATCAATCTTTGATTGCCCAGTGAATGTAATTTTCCATAATACATGTTGCGATGTGCCAAGTTTATCCTTACTTGCCGTATATGTGCTTAGCATGGTTTGCACCCTGATTTTTTGTGTCGAAAGCACCACAAGCGGCAAACGGCCAAAACATAAAGTGAAATTAGCTAGCACAAAATCCGTGTGGGCCTTTCATCTAGCGGAATGGCCCACTGCCCATAAATGAGCCCGTTAATGGGCTCACAATTACTAGTTGGGCCAAAATCGACATGGGCCCTTGATGGGTCAGATCTGTCACTGCTCTTAAATGGCCCAAATAGTCGATGAGCCATTAACGCCGAAAGCTAGATTGGGCCGCAATAGTGGTAAAGTGCCCACGGGCTATTTGCAGGCCGAAATAGACCTCAGTTCATGTTTGGCCCAATTACACGTCGGGCCGTCAAGATGACGAAAGCCAGTTAGGCCAGGTGCACCGATATACTACTCGGGCCTTTAACAGGCTGAAAGTCAGGTCGGGCTGGAATTGTGCCATGGACAACACGGGTCGTTAATAGGACAAAACTCAAGTGAGACCACAAATGGCCCAACAGTGGTGTCGTCCGTTAACAGGCCGACAGACACACCGGCATGGAAATTGGCCCAACTCCAAAATGGGTTGCCAACAGGCCAAAAGAATCACTGGGCAGGAAATTGTCCCAACTACAGAATGGGCCGGTAACCGGCCAAAAGACTCACCTGGCCGAAAAACGGCTTAATTCTACCATTGGCCGCTAACAGGACGAAAGAATCACCGGGCCACAAATGAGCCCAAAGACATAGCGAATAGTTAACGGTATGGGACTAGCGATGGGCCGCAATGGTGTCAAATTGTTAATGGGCCGGTGATGGGCCGAATTTGCACCACTCTTATGGGTCGTGCTTCTCAATGGGCCACCCGCAAGTAGGTCCTTAATGGGCCGGATAGCTAACTTTGATTGGGCCGGCCTTTTAAGTAAATGTGCCACTGTTGGATTGTCTCACATGTCACTGTGTCATTGGCACGTATCATGCGTTGGATGTGTGACACCTGTCACGAAGTAGAGTTGGCACGTGTTACTGTTGGTGAATGAGAAATTGACACATGAAAAATCATCATTGGCCGGGGCTATTAACGGGTATCTGATCCAAAACCGGCACCCTATACCTTAATGGCGACCCGTTACGACGGCTGCCACGTGTCGGTTTGCCTTAACGAAAACATTTCCACGATGATAAATGGAGTATTGTCATGGAACACTTCAGTGACAACACATGTATGACTATCTTGATTCTGTCATAAAATCATCACATATGTACATGCATAACAAAAAAACATATGTACTATGACAAAGGCGTATCATCATAGATGTTTTCTTTGTAGTCATAACCTGACATAAGTCAGTACACGCCTTGATCTTAGTACCTTCTGTTATGCTTCGATTTAAATATATGGGAGGGCACGTTGAAGGTAGTCATTTCTGTCAAATATAGACGTAATGTAGACCTCAAAGTAATAGTGGATAATCTTCTTCCTTTTGCATTTCTTGAACAAAATGAAAATGAATTGAGAAGTTTGTTGTTGTTCTTGTTTTTGGTTGAGACATTCGTTCTTGTGATGTTCTTTACCAATTAGCAATAGGGTTCCAGATTGTGCCCTGTCATTCTGTGATCTTGCTGAAGAGGGCTTTGTGACTTCTTTTCTTCCGGACTTGTTGTTTTATGATTTTGGTCGAATCAGTGGTTCTCGCGTGGTGATAACGTGTAAAGAATGAAATGGCACTAGTAGAAAAAGGTCCATTTGTCCCGGTTCTAGAGGGCCTTTAGTCCCCGTTCTGGAACCGGGACTAAAGGGTCGGTACTAAAGGCCCACCACGTGGCCGCTGTCTGGAGCTCCACCTTTAGTCCCGGTTGGTAACACCAACCGGGACTAAAGGAAATTTTATGAAATTTTTTTTTTATTTTTTTTCTGATTTTCAAATTTCTGAATTATTTTACAATTTAATCTCTAATCACCACTCATCACTTCTTAATTTAACCTCTAATCTCTAATCACCTCTCATCAAATCCAAATCATCTAACTTCCCGGCCAGTCACCCATCCTCTCACTACTCCAGCCTGAGCACGCTTAACTTCCGGGTTCTATTCCCCCTCGTTTCCAAGTCTGCACTTGTTGTTTTCCTGACAATAGTAAGATGTCAATCCTATTAACCCTCAGGAGTTTAGCTTGAGCATGAAGTAACACGTTTCACTGTTTGAGTTTGAAACTATTATTCTAAAAAACAATAATTATTTAGTAACACTAATATTTCTTGAATAAGTAGTTTGACCACAGTTTGACCAGATTTGACCAAAATTCAAAATACTGAAATAATTATTTAGTAACACTAATATTCTTGAATAATTATTTAGTACCACTAATACTTCTTGAATAAGTAGTTTGACCATAGTTTGACTAGACTTAACCAAAATTCAAAGAAAAACTGAAATTTGAGCATAACTTTTTTTCCTTTTAGAATTTGGGGATTCTTAAAATTTGCAAATAGGCCTACGACTGTCAAAATCGGATGCGAATTTTCGTGCTGACTTTTTTGATATATTATGCCTTTTTTTCGCATCGTATGCAAAAGATATGACCGCTTTACTTTTTCATAACACTTTTTTGCAAAACTAATAGATGTAGTAACATAACTACATCTCGAAGGATTTTAACTTTTGAAGTTTTTATCATTTTCTTTTTCTT